>NW_015113178.1:125585-143663 GCF_001443285.1 Poecilia latipinna | reverse complement strand
CATGCATGGTTGAGAAATCCTTTACTCTCCCCTGGCAACCATTCAGATGTGCAAAATATATGAGTGGACCTAGCTCCGCTTTCGAGGCACAGTTCCTCCTCAGAGCTGCCATTTCCAATACTGAGCTTCTGCGATCCCCCCTCTCAGCTCCTTCAGACTAGCCAGCAGCAATTAGCAAACATCTGGTGTAACTGCACATCAGCTGAGCTCATCATACGAGCTATGTATCAGTGAAACGCTGGTAAAAACATTAAAGGGTGAATAAAGGAGAGAAGTTGTGATGATGGTATTAAAATTGGGAGTTTTTTTGTGTAAAATTAGTGTTTTGTTAATCAGTCAAAGCTTATAAAGTATTTTGTCATATTTTAGAACTTACTTTTAAAATTGCTTAAATTTTCCTGTGGGAAAACTGTACAAACATTGAATTCAGCTCTATAACTATGGCTGCCGTGTCTTTTTAGCTGTCGCTGTACACGGAAAAGTTCGAGGAGTTCCAGACCACCTTGTCTAAGAGCAACGAAGTCTTCACCACCTTTAAGCAAGAGATGGAAAAGGTGTGGAACCTCAGCAGAGATGTTACTGGAGTTATTTCCACCGTTTTCTAACATCACTCTTTGTTTTCGTCTCGCACACAGATGACTAAAAAGATCAAAAAGCTGGAGAAAGAGACGGCAATGTACCGCTCCAGGTGGGAGAGCAGCAACAAGGCTCTGCTGGAGATGGCTGAGGAGGTACAACCCTTTTTATGACTGCAATTATATCAAAAAGAAAGCAATAAATATTAGAGAATTTATGCTTCTTTGAAGGAGTTGGTATTGAAAGCCAGTGATGCCAAAATGTCTGATTGGAGCCCAATACAGAAAATTCTTGCTTGAATTAAGGGCGCGTTGACACCAGCCCTGTTTAGTCCGTTTTAATCAAACTCTAGTTAGTTTGCGTAGAAAGTCCGGTTCGTTTGGAGAGGCATGAATGGGTTATTGAATGACGCAGACTAATAAACCAAACTCTGGTAAACCTAAAAACACAGATCTCTATTTGGTTAAAGTGAACAATGATGTGGTTCGAATGCATATGTGAATGCCAAGCAGACAGAAACCACTCCAAAAGCAGGAAGCGAACTGTAGTGCAAGGCATTCTGGGTAAATGCAACCAAAATAAACATGAGTCTTGCGCTAGCAGGGTGGTGGTCTTTTACCAACAATGAAAGAGAAATCCTACAACCGCTAATGCTTGAACCCACTCCATTTTTGTTTATATTTTGTAAAGAAGAAAGTCGTGCTCATTGTCGTTTTCTGAGGTTTTTGTGTCGTTTCCTTCAGTGGTTATTGGTGCAGCGCCCTCACAGGTGAGGAGGGGAACAGATTTTTCAAAGGGTTTCGTTCGTTTGACACAGTGCAGCTGAAAATGTGACAAATGTTGCAGTATTGTTCCCCCAAGTGCACCAGACTGTCAGGTGTGAAAACACACTTAGATTTGAACTGATAATCAATAATGACCCAAAATACACGGCCAGCGCTTCAGAGATACTATTTACATCAAGAAATATTCATGTCTGAGCAGAAAATCCTGATTTTGACAGATTCCAAAAATATCTGTGTGAAAATAATCCTAGAAGTTGAAAGTACAGCATTAGGTGTTGGCTGGCTGACGGGTATTTTTCTGTGAATGTCTCCAGAAAGCTGTGCGGGACCGGGACTTTGAGGCGCTTCAGGGTAAAGTCCAGCGGCTCGACAAGCTGCGGCGGGCGCTCAAAGTGGAACGAAACGAGCTGAAAAAGAAGGTTCAGAACCTGAACGGGGACAGCGGCGCCGGAGGGGCCCCCGCCTCCGACCCCGGGACTGACTCACCCTCCCCCCCACCCACAGACTCTCTGCCGGAGCCCAGCAGCTGTCCCGTCGCAGACTCCACTTCCTGTCACTGCAGCCCGCGGCCAGACACAGACGCCCTGCAGGAAGAGGCGGGGCCCCCGCCATCTCTTCCTGCGCTGGAATGAAGCAGGGGCCGCCTACCGCTTCCTCCTGCCCCCCTCCACGTTCAAACCACCAGCCTGCAAGCCGCTGCTCCTCTTCTGGAACGACAACAGTTAGCTTCTAACAGCGCGGTTAGCTTGTGTCTTTCCACTCTGTCCACTCTCAAGACTCAGCAGTTCCTCCGAGAGGATTGACAGTAGAAACTCGTGATTCACTTCAACTTTAGGGTGTGAACGTGCAGCTGGTGTTAATATGTCGACTAGAGCAGGGCTTAAGGAGCCGTTTGTGTCGACACAAGTCAAACTGGTTGTTGGAGAGAAGAGGTTGTTAGCCTGTGTGTGTGTGTGTGTGTGTGTTTGGGGTTTTGTCTTAGTGATGGTGTAATGGAAAGGGTTTCGTTCTAAAAGACACTTAAACATTCACTTACTTACTTTTTGTGCGTCACAACATCTCTAACCTGGAACATTCTGAAGGTTCTATAGAAGTAATGAGGGAAATTTTGGGGATCTTTTTCTTTCTGGCCGCATACATTTTTTTTTTCTTTTTTTTTACTCTAGTCCGTTTTTATGGTACAGCGGAGTATTAGGGCCATGTTAAGAAAATTAAGAAATGATAAATAAAATTTTGAGAATAAAGTCGAAATATGACTGTCGTATTATTTCAACTTTGTTCTCATATCATTATTATTATTGACTTTATTCTTGAATATTATGACTTTATTCTGTCATTAGTGTGGCCCTAATACTCCATTGTAATTTCCTGATCACATTCCTTTGGTTTTTTTTCGTTTTCTTTGTTTTATTACATATTTTTTCATTTCATTTTCATATTTCTTCCTGTCTAAATGCTACTTTTGCTTTTTGTTCCTTCTGTTGTTTTTTTTCTTGTGCCCTTTTTTCCAATTTTGTCACATTCCTGTTTTTCATTATTTAAGGTTTTACTAACTCCATAGATCTGTGCTTATTTTGTTTTCCATTAAATTTTCACTTTTTTCTTAGCTTCATGAAACTTTTCAATTTTGTTTTGATTTAATTTTCCTTTTCTTTTGTTTGTTTTTTTTTTTTGCTCTTTTCTCATGGCCCTATTTCTTTTGTAAAGCTACATCTTTACTTTTGTTTTTGGCTCCATAGGTTTGTATTTATTTTATGGGTTTTTTTTGTATGACACTATACATATATATTTTCTTTCATTTAGCCCGCTTAAATTCCAAAATCAGATTTTCCGCTCTTTAATCTTTTGAAGTGATCCCCTCTGATGCTTGTATTGCCCTCTCCCCCTCTTCTTTCCTAATTTAATCTGCTCTCAGTTTCATTTAGAATATGTGAAAATCACTTTAGAGTCCATTTAACTAAATTTGCCATTACTGCGTCTGGGATGCGTCTGTTTGTCTGTTCCACGCTCTGATGATGGCAATAGCTTGTAATCAGGTTTCAATCAAGAGAATGTTCAAGTACCTCTATGCAACGCTTGCATCTTGGTTTTATTCTAAGGCAGTCTCAACTGACGAGCACTTAGCTTGAATGTATATTCATTTATGTATGTATATACTTTAAAACTCGACTAAATGCTTCATAGCAGAAGGCCTTCTTGTGGGATAGGGGTCGATTTGGACCCTTAACGTAGAGCTGCTCTCGTCGCCTGGGTTTGAGTTATACGTCGCATCTTTCTGATGCTTTTGAAAGGTGCGCTGACTGAGCCAAATGGGGGGGAAATGGAGTAATATTTTTTTTCTTTTTTACTTCTGAAATGTTTCACTCACTAACATGCCAGTTTCTCATCTGTATGACTCATGATTATGAATATGTAGCTATGGTAAAGTGGTGACAACTAAACCAGAAATGTCTAAGCTTCCTTTCTTCCATCGTTCCACAAAGGCGCATTCATTGTTATTCACTTCATTTGGGCATAAGAAGGAACCAAAGATGTTTCCTTTTGTCTTTTTTGCAGTACTTTTATCTGACCCTGTATATTTTTCTTGTTCAATAAAAGAGCAGTGTATGTTTGAGTTAATCAATGCCTGGTTGATGTGTTTAAAACTGACTGAATTGGAATTCACAATCCTGCATGCAGTTTTACAAGCTTTTTTGTGTGGTTCCAGGAACTGATGGTCTGACGGGACACCCCCATCACTTCCCTGTTGCCCACCTTTGTACACAATATGGAAAGAGTTTATTGTAAGAGCAGTACATTGTCATAAAATATTAAAGTGTGGAATCTAACAAATATTTAATCTGTTTTGACAATGATCAGATGCATTTATTCCTGTTGCTTTCCTCTGAAGCATGTAGACATGTTTGTAAAAATTTCCCCAAGATGTCCACACAGTAATTAATATGTATGGAAGTATTAAGCAACAGTACAACATAAAGTCGTTTTTTTGCCACTATAGTGGCCTTTATTTGTCTAAGTTGATAGGAAGAAGGGCGTAGAGGGAAATGAAGGACATGGGGCAAATGGGAATTGAACCCGCGACAGCGGACTAAAGCCTGGGTTTGGTTCACTTGCTCCCCCTGTGACCCACCTGGTGCCCCGGGTTGTGCTAACACGTGTTAACAGTAGGGGGCGCACGATGTTGCTTTTTGACACAAGAGTGACGTCTATTTCCTTTTCCGCCGCGGCTCCGGCGCCTCACACACGAGTGTTCATCTTTTCTCTGTTGACGTGACGCCTAGTGAATAAACCGAGCAGACTGACAGCGCTTAGCCAGCAAAAATGGTGAGTATATTTACCAAGAAACATATTCCGACACTTGGTGTCTTATTTATTTTTTCATTCTGTATCTGCCAGCGTTAATTCGGCTAGCATTAGCTTAGCTTTGACGCTAGCTGCGAAAGAGACTAGCTGCTAGTAGGAGTAATTATAGTTGGGCAATGGGAGATGTTGTCACACTGTTGCTTAGCGGATTTGTTGAGCTAAATGAACCTTATCTAGCTTAAATACACACCCTGTGGTAAAAGGCTAGGTCTTATGCTAAACCGGGTGTTCTGTGTTCCCAGAAACCCATTCTACTGCAGGGCCATGAGAGGTCCATCACTCAGATAAAGTACAACAGAGAAGGAGACCTGCTGTTTTCCGTAGCCAAAGACACGGTGAGTCCAGACTTGTGTTGCGTTCGTGTAACCTCCGTAACTTTTGGGATAAAGCTGCTTCATCTCATTTAATGTTCCACTCCAGGTAGCCAACGTTTGGTACTCCGTGAACGGAGAAAGGCTCGGCACCTATAATGGACACACTGGAGCGGTGTGGTGTGTTGACTGCGACTGTATCCTTCCATCATCAGGACCTCCTTCTACGCCTCTATGGGCTCTGATGGAGCATGTTATGGCTGTATGCAGGATGTGACGTTTAGTGTTGCTTTCTTAACTTCTCATCAGGGGACACCAAGAATGTGTTGACGGGATCAGCAGACAACAGCTGTCGCCTGTGGGATTGTGAGACCGGTAAGCTAGCAAGGCTAGCATTCCTCCTGGATGCTAAAAGCTAACATAAGGAAACCCTAGAGGAGTGTGACGTCTTCTCTGGTTATTCCTCTCCCCTCCCCCAAAGATGAGAGAAAAGTAAAGGTATGGTTACTTTTACTTTTGTAACACCCTGCCTGTCTCTCCCGCAGGTAAACAGTTGGCTCTCCTCAACACCAACTCTGCCGTCAGGACGTGCGGCTTCGACTTCAGCGGCAACATCATCATGTTCTCCACAGACAAGCAGATGGGCTACCAGTGCTTCCTGAACTTCTTTGACCTGAGAGATCCACAGCAGATGGGTACAGATACACGGTTATGTTTTCCAATTGGACTTCACCAAAACAGCATCTAAACTTGATCCTCAAGGAGAATGTGACATACATAGGTCAAAGCTCAGGATATTTATACACTATATACATTCTAAAGTCAGAGTAATTATCCAAGCAGGAGGCTATTTAAATGATCCATGCTCTTAGGCAGTTGGGTTTATGTAAATGCTTCCTGAGTTTGACTTTGAGTGTTTCTTATTTTCCTGACATTATTTGATAGTGTTGTGAGATTTATTTGACTGTGTGTAATTTCATCTCGCTGTTTACAATTAGTTAAATATTGTAACTGATAGGTTTTTCAGCCCTCTTGCTGCATTGTGCTTGCCAGTTTCTCTATTTAGTAGCATAAATGCTGCTAATATCCAATCCATGTGATCGTTATTAGCAGCAAAAAGAAAAAAAAAAAAAACACTCCCAGACTGATGTTGCTTCAAATAAAAAAGGTTTTTGACCCACATTTACTGTTGAGAAAGAATTCAGATTTTTATTAAATAATTTACAATTTCTACCATTCCTACTTGTGTGTCTGCAGAGGACAACAACCCGTACCTGTCCGTCCCCTGCAGTGAGTGCAAGATCACCAGCGCGGTGTGGGGGCCTCTGGGGGAGTTCGTCATCGCAGGCCACGAGAACGGAGAGATCAACCAGTTCAGTGCTAAGGTTTGACTAACACAACTACGTCAGGCTCTGCCCACCTCTGTAGATACGCCATAAAAGTCATATCATGATACCTACTGTGATGTGTGGCAGTAACAACGTATATCACAGTATGTTTTTGGTATAAAACTTACAATACAGAGAAAAAAGAAGGGAAAAAAATGACTAGTGAAGATGTGGTTTGTCCTCACTGGGCTGTGATCTTTTCCAGTCTGGTGAAATTCTGAAGAAGGCGAAGGAGCATACCAGGCAGATCAATGACATCCAGACATCCGTCGATCTCACCATGGTGATCACTGCCTCCAAGGACAACACCTCTAAAGTGAGACTCGCATTAATACGTTTAAACACATTAATAAGTGTACATTTAAACACTAAGTTTCTGTTGTCCTCTTAGCTGTTTGACTCCAATTCTCTGGATCACATCAAAACATTCAGGACAGACAGGCCTGTAAACTCTGCAGCCATTTCTCCTATAATGGACCATGTAAGACATGACTCTTATGGACTACGGTCAATCTCCTTGTTGTCATGGCGATGTCTGACTAAGCATTTTGTTAAGGTGGTGATGGGAGGAGGGCAGGAAGCCATGGATGTCACCACAACCTCCACCAGGATCGGCAAGTTTGAGGCGAGGTGAGAGTCTGAAGTTATTTTCATGTTTAAAGTTGATAGAAGGAAGAAATATATATTTTTTTGAAGGAGTTATTACTTATATGTGTAATTTCCTGCACTTAGGTTTTTCCATGCTGCATACGAGGAGGAGTTTGGGAGGGTCAAAGGTCATTTTGGCCCCATCAACTGTGTGGCGTTCCATCCCGACGGCAAGAGGTACAGCCTGACTACTAATGCCACTTTTTCTAAAAATACAGAAGAACAACCCAGTAACAAACTGCTTGATGTTCCTGTTACAGTTACAGCAGTGGAGGAGAAGACGGATACGTACGAATTCATTACTTTGACCCACAGTACTTTGACTTTGAGCTGGAGGCGTAACCAAGCAACCCTTCCAGCTATCAGACTCAATCCAGACAAAGGAAAACATCACTCGCCTCCAGTGCTTTGTACTGAACTATAATTATAAACTTAACATTTGCCAGCAGTAATCACATTTAACTTGTAAACTCCAAATCTTATCAATAAAATAAGGTCAAGGAAAGGATGGTTTGTTTCAGTTTTTGTCATCACATATAAACATCCATTTTGGTTTTATAACTGAAGATTAAATTAGAATGTAAATCGGTTTCTTGGTGACGAAAAGTAGTAATCCAGTTTTTTCCCAGTCCTGCGATACATAGATCATTTCGATACTGGCTGAACTAGGAGCCAAATTTATGTCACACACAGTGAGCAACATTAGGTTGTGGCAGCATCAAAAAGACAACCTATGTAACAACCAGGAGTTAGGGAAGCATGTCAGGGGGAAAACGTGAAAAAAGATTTTATCTTGACTGTAATTGAAGCACCAACTCTTAAATTTGTCACCATTTTGGCTCCCAGTGAAAAACACTTGCAAAACAGGAAATTTGTGTTATGGCGACCAATATAACAATCGCAGTACACTACCAATAGCAATGAAAATTGTAAATGTTTTAAGGTCTGAAGAGAGAAATCAGAAAAGATGTTTAAATTTGTGGCAAAACTGATATATACAGAATAAATTAATTTTGTAGCATAAATTCAATATTTGATCCCATCCCATGACATTTAGGTGTAGTTACTCCTAAAACAAAATTCTGCCTTTCCTGACACCACATGGCACTGTCTTTACATTCTTATGCAACTATTATATTACTATATTTGTAATTGTGAACATATACACAAAAAAACAATTGGATCCATTTTCTTTATTTTTTTATGACAAAGATATGATAATGCACATTTCACAAGGACACAACTCCAACCAGCCACACTTTGAAAGCCCCTCACTGGCTTTCTCTACTTTTCTGTAAAATGATACAAAATCTCTAAATAAGTCATTTGCTCAGCATCAGCCTCTTGAGAGGGTCCCACTCACTCGCAAACATAAAAACAGCACAGAAAGGAAACGGGTTCACAGAGCAGATATTCCTGGGAGGATGAGCCGACCGGATTCATGATTTAAAATAACTTAATGAGCAGAGAGTCAGGACTGGTGGAGGGCAGAGACTAAGAAATATGTACATGCTGAAGGTGAGATGATGATTCTAAGCATGCATTCACTGATGAGTTTACGGTAAGGTGGAACTGCTTGCCTAGGGCGGGCTTTTGATGCTTCATAAATACTTACCAATAAAAAAACCAAACAGGAAGGCCCCACAGACAGGCTTTAATCAGAAATCCCAGCATGGAAACAGTTTTCTTATCACAGCAAACCTGATGTCCACAAAGAGCTCACAGGGGTTGGAGGGAATTTTACATCTCATACAGTGGGTGGCAGGTGGGTGGGGTTGACCTCCATCCCATCCACCTGCTGCTCAACTCGTGTAAACAATGGAAAGCAGGTTTGTCTGCAGGAACGAAGGAAAACAGGAATACAAAAAGATCCTCTGGTTGCAGGAGGAAAACAGGAATCTGGGCTGAGGACAACAGGACAGACACTTCTCCCTCAGGATCACTTCAAGTTGTCTTTATCTCCTCTTTTGGTCTGAAACACAAACATAATCAGACATCACATAATGGAATATAATTCATTTGATTCAGTTTCAACACTGTGGCTTACAGCTAGTTCAAAACTAAATCAGAAAGTCACAAGAGCAACAAAAAGTGATTCTTAGTGCAGAAATGTGACCTATTGAAAAATACATCCATGTCACCACATGATCAGGTCTTCACTTTTTGAAGTAAATATGTTAAATAAAACCTTTCAATGACAGCAATAAGTTAAATTACAGCTAAGCCTGTCATGATATTTTAAATGGTTGTGTGTGCTTTAGCTTCTCCCCATGGACAGTTAAAGCTGTCCATGGGGAGAAGCTTTAACTCTGTTCTTACCCAGATGTGTCCATCTTCTCCTCCTCTTTCTCTTCCTCTTTGACTTCTGGGAAACAAACAGAATGTTAACTCAGAAGACAGACCAAAACCAGAGAGTTTCTGCAGGTTTCACTAACTCAAATTTAAGACCTTTTAAACCCCATTGCTAATGGAGTTTAACATCTGTATCATGACTGAAATGTACTAAAGAAAATGGCAAATAAATGAATCACATGGATTGGTAACAGAAATGAAATGAGCAAATGTACAGACAGAACATTGTCCAGTCACTATATTGATATATATTCATCACTGCAATAAGTCGCCTACATACTAGCTTGTTTTCATCCAAACGTTCATCGCTATTCTTTAAAGCACATCAGTCTGACTCTCCTTGTTCTTATTTTCACTCGTTTTGTGCCAAAGACTTTGTTGCTGTGACCATGGTAACCCTCCATTAGAGGCTTTTAGGTCAAAATAGGACATGTGATTAATCTGCATTATGTGATATTAACATGTCAAACTTTATAGATCAATCACGTGTTTAAACCTGAAGCCATGTTGCTTCTCTTGCTCTGCTTTAACTCCACATGGTTACATCATCATCAAGTGTTGCTGCTGTTTGCCACTAAACTACAGGTCTTTATCTCAGGTCAAATTTCTATTGGTTCTACTGTTTATATCATGAATTACTAAAGAGATAACAGGACTGCTCTTACCTTTCTTTTCCTCTCCTTCCTTCTCTTCCTCCTTCTTCACTCTCTTTGCCTTTTTGTGATTGGCTGCGTTCCTGCGGCCGCCACCTTGCCCCTCAGCCTCGTCCTCAGAGTCTGAGAACTCTTCCTCACAGGCTATCCTCTTGTCGTGGGCCCGGACTGCAACACAGACTCTCATCAGCGCCCCCTAACGAACAAATCCAACGCCTGCGTGTGTGTGTGCGTGTGTTAAATCTCTTACTGGAGACGCGTTTGTCAGGGTCCTCCTCGTCCTCGTCTCCACTGTCGGGGTGCGGGGCGTCCTCGGGGATGGCCTGCATCTGGACTCCGGGGGCGTGAGGCAGCATGCGCAGGTTCTCAAAGAGACGCTGCTTGATCTTCTCCAGATACTCGTTGGTGTTCTGGTTGGTCATGTTGGACGGGCTGATGTGCAGCTTGAAGTCGGGCCCAAAGTATTCAAAGTAATCGTTGTAGGGCAACTCGTTGGGGATGGACGAGTCCAGGGCCACAGCCGTCTCGAAGGTCCAGCAGCGGGCGACGTTGCGGATGGTGTAGCCGCCTCCACCCAGCATCAGCAGAGGTAGGTTGAAGCTTTTGATGTACTCCACGCACTTGGCATGGCCTTTAAGAGGAGACGCACACATAGTTGAATTTATAACATGTTAAAGGAAGTTAGCGTCACTCTGAGACGTTGTCTCACCTTTGATGGTGAGGTTGAAGCAGCCCAGTCGGTCTCCAGAAAGAGAATCTGCTCCACACTGCAGAACCACAGCACTGGGCTGGTACATCTCCATGACTTTAGCCATAATCTAACACAAAAACAACATTTAATCAAATGTGTGAACTTCATTTGAGGAATTAAGAGGTATTGAAATGAAAAACAACTCACAGGTTTGAAGATGGCTTCATAAGACTCATCGTCGATGCCGTCTCTTAGAGGGTAGTTTACGGCGTAGTACTTGCCTTTTCCTGCTCCGATGTCCTGCACACATTGAAATGGCTGGATTAACGTTCATGACGTCTTTAACGTGTTGGAGAAACACTCAAGAGACTCACCCTCAGATCTCCAGTGCCGGGGAAGTATTCCCCGTATTTGTGGAAGGAAACGGTCATGACCCTGTCTGTGGTGTAGAAGGCCTCCTCAACGCCGTCGCCATGGTGGATGTCGATGTCTATGTAGAGCACCCTCTGGTGGTATCTGGAGGGAGTACAGGGTTCAGGTTAATGCTGCTTCAACTTCACACAAAGGAGGGACAAATCTGGAGCATTGAGCCATTATGAATACTATTCAATAAATTTAAATAATCCAAATAAATATTTTTAGGTACATTATCTTTATACTCAAATTAAACACAATATAGAAAGAAAGTGGCATTTAGTGGCATAAGAAATAATTTTGGTGATTCTAACTGACTTAAAGCAATAAAAGTTTAGCCTGATTTAACTTCAGATAGTAAGAACATTTTTTGTCTTTTTATAAATAACATTTTCCAAATTTCTTCTTTTAATTGATTGCACTTCATTACAAAACTGTGCAGTTTGGATATAAAGCACTTTCTCTGACTTTATACAGAAATCAATGGCTTTCCAAACCTTGAAAACACCTCAATTAAAGTCAAGAAATTTCAAGCGCCAGGTAAAATTGTCCTTGCAGGCCTCCATCTCTCGCCAAAACAAGTAACCTAAAGTTTCACATTGTCAGATTACAACACCAATCTGACAGAAACTCTAATAACTTTATTTTATTGGGATTTGATTATTTCGACAAACCAGTAGTGCCACAAAACTCATTTTTGTTTGCAAAGCAGCTCAAGACCAAATTTAACCTCAGTTTTCAACTCATGCCAAAGAGTCTCAGTTGGATTGATGTCTGGACTTTGACTGGGCCATTAACACATGAACATGCTTTGACCCAAACTATTATATTCTCAATTCTTTTTTGCAGCAACTAGCTTTTGTTTTCAGGATTGCTGTGTTTTTAGCTCCATGCTTCTTCCTGTTAAACCTGACTGCTTTCCATCATGATGGACATGACGCTGCATGATGCTGCCACCACCATGATGTGTTTAAATGTTCATGTTTCTACAACTAATAGAAACCTGAACACTTGTTTACACTGGCTGCTCTGAACTGACTGAACAAATTAAAGTTGTTTTTACATGTCTGACCAAAGTTGGGAAGCTATTGATGTATTTCAGTGAGCTGTACTTGTGCAGAATAATCAAATCAATTTGTAATTCAGTATATTTATTTAAAAAAAAAACAAATGTAAATCAATTCAGCTGTGTCTCTGGATCAGTATCCTACTTGACACGATATGAAAAACAGAAGCAGCCAGAAGCGGCGGTGCGGTGTTGGACTCACTTCAGCAGCTCCAGGATGGCGAGGACGATGTCGTTGACGTAGCAGAAGCCGGACGCCTCAGACTTCTTGGCGTGGTGGAGTCCTCCAGCCCAGTTGATGGCGATGTCCGTCTGCTGCTTGTTCAGCTTCACTGCTCCAGCTGAAACAAAAACAGAGTTGGACCCAAATGTAAGGAAAAAAACCTCCCTCCATAACGATCTGCAAATCAAGCTAGAAATGATACTTAAGACTATTAGAGAAGAAGACGGATCATCTAAGATGGATAACTCACCGACTGAGCCACCTGTCGAGAGCTGGCAAAACTCAAACAGACCGTCAAAAACTGGACAGTCCTCTCCGACATTAACTGTAAGAAGAAGAAGAAAACAGAGAATCTGACTGAGTGAATATGAGGCGAGCAGCAGGAGACAGTGGAGAAGAAAACTGGACGCACATCTCTGCATCTGTTTGCTGTACTCAGACATGTTGTCTGGACGGATGGACCTCAGGAACTTGATGTAGTCGTCACTGTGGTACTTGGTCATCTCTTCAGCGCTGGCTTTGTGTGGCCTCTGAAAGATGAACAAAAACAAATTTAATTACGACTGACGTAAAGATTCATACAGTCCTGAAAATGTATGGAAAGTATCTGTTAAAGAAAAAAGAATCATGACAGAAACCACAGAACCTTTTGGTTTATGATTCAAGTCAGTATCAGAAAATGTTTGAGCTGTCTGAAGCAGTGACTTAGTTTTATGTCTATAATTTAGCACAGCTTTATGTTAACTTTTATTGAGGGACAAGTGCGATATAAGTGATTATTTTATAGTCTTTTCTTAAGTATCTAAAGAATTGCACCCAAATATCATTGTTATGACAACAAATATTGTTTTATGCTCTTTGTTAATCCAATCCTGGCTTTTTTTCCACCAGCAGTTAAAAACTGAACCATTTGTAGTTTTTATTTAACATTACACTGATGTTGCTGAATGCAATTAACTTCTCATCACTTTTCCATCAAATCAAAGACCTCAACTACCTCCTTTAGCTTTAGCATCCCTACAGCTTAAATCTGTATCAGAAGTGGGCACAAAAGAAATTAAAAATGAACAGAAAAGTCAAATAAATTATTGATGGCAGTGTTTAATCTTAATATGGGGAAAATAGACAGAGACTCTATTGCCTTTCAACCACACATATTGAACAAAATTTTGTTGCAAGACTCCAAAAATAAACAAAATAATAAAAAAAGAAAACTAGTTAAAAATAATGTAAATATATAGAATAAAAAATATATATTAATGTTTTATTTAACCAAATATTCCATCCAAGCATTCATTTGCTCTTGTTTTATTGGACAATGACAGCTGATCAAGTGTAAAAACAAATCTAAAAAAAAATTAGTAACGGAAAAGATTTTGTATTAAAGACAAAAAATAAAATGGGACGATGCAACCAGACGTTTCTCTTTGTAAAGAGCTTCAAGAAACCAAATTAAATGCTTAAGTTAACTATGTTAAATGTCTAGATGGCAGGAAAAAGGAAGTATGCCCTATTGGAGCGTTACATTTATACTCTAAAATAAAAAATAAAAAATGGGAAGAAATTTCTCAAATTCAATATGGCTGCTGAAGAGGTTTCTTAGAAAGACTGTTTCTGATCAAAACTTTAAAGTTTTAGTTGTACAGTACAGATGAGTGATCAAACTGGGGCTGATTCTGTTCTGTTTGACTCACATAGATCTCCATTTTCCTGTAGAGTCCGTAGTTGAGGAGGAGGTTGTGCGTCATGCGGATCCTGTGGGGCTTCATGGGATGACNTTGGCCGTAGTAATAGTTCCCCACGTCACCTGCAGNAGATATAATGGGTAGGTTGGTCAGCAACCAACGTTCTGAGGCTAAGAGAGAATCTTTTTTTTTTTTTTTTGGCAACTACGCCTGTCGCAGTAAATCTAATAATGATTGATTAAAATGAGCTATCACTTTTTTCTCCTTTCTCTCTGTGTTTCTACCAAAAACTGGATGACAAAAGTCTTCAGTCTGGTTTTTTGTTCCCAACTAGATCCGTTTTTAAAGACAATTTTGTTTAGAGACTTCATTAGTCATTGTATTTGTTGTTTCTGACGTTCTATTTATTTTGGATATATTAAATGTTGTCCAGTTCCGTGTTAAATGTTCATTAGAATTTAAAGTTTATTGATGTTTGCTTTATTATGCTATTACCATTATGTTGCTTAAAAATGGTCTCAATAACAATATTATTGTTTATCACAATGATTTCTGGGACAATTTATCGCCTAGCAAAATTTGTTAGACACAAATCCATCAATCCATTCATACATGAGTTGGTGTTTTATTTTATATTCTACTCACTGTACTGAAAAGAAACATAATTAACTTTTTTAGATACTGAACATCATGAAGTATCCAAATCAATTTATGATTTAAATAGATTTATGAAGTGTTGCAAAATTTGGGTTTCATACCAGCAAAAAGTTTTACATATTTTTGGTTATGACTACATACCAAAAAATACAAAAGAACACATTTTTTTTTTTTTTTTTTTTTTGCGTTTTGAGGCTGTGCATAATAGTAATCCAACACTTCCCCTTCCTATCTTCGGTCACCTGGCTGAAAAAAAACACCTCTTTACAAGTATTTCCAACTACAAAACCCCCCAAAACAAAACAAAATAAATGTATGGAAACCAAAGGTGCCTGCATTAGGAAAAATAAAATTATGTAATGTTCAAAATACTTTCCAGCTAAGCATAGTCAATGCACGCCGCCTCTTGAAACAAATCCAAGGGATTCTTGCTACTGTGATACAGCGCACACCGATATCGCAAATCTGATTCGATTTATCGTGCAATCTCCAATATTTCAGGAAATGGGTATCTTACGTGCACATGAGTATTAAAATGCGCATCCAAATGAGATCCATCTTCAATTATTCATGAGCATCCCGAATCATGCGTTCACACGACACAATGGGAATACGGAAGTAACGATCAGATGTTTCGGTACGAACAGGGCTTTTCCACTTATTTAAAAAAACTGGCTTCAAACGATCAATCATAAACAGGACAAAAATGCAGTCGTCAGCGCAAATGCAACACTGGCGGGGTTAATTTACAGTTTAAAACAGCAAATACGCAACAGTACAATGACAGGCAGTATTAAAACGATACTTATTCCCAGTTTAAGTATATAATATATGGCTTAATCTTCTCCCAAATCCTTTCGGAAGATGAAGCGAATTAAAGCAGCAGAGTGCATCCTTCCTCACTTCTCGGAAGTTGTTAGCGAGTTGGAGGAACATTGTGTGATTATCACCGCATAGCTTCATCTCCCCATTTATCATTATAGTTCTAATGCACAAATACAACCCCCATAGGAGGCTTTAATAATTTATGAAAAGTTGTTTTAATATTGAGTGACCAAAAATTAAGCCGAAGAGACAACAACGTACTGGGTCCGGAATTCGGGCTAATAGCTAGCACGGCTAAAACAAGCTAGTTAGCAAGCTAACGTTAGCTCCCCAACACCGGCTTCAGAGCTGGACCGCGCTGCAACACTTAAAACCCTGACACAGGAAAAATAAAACCCCGAAGTTTTACACGCCGTTTACGACATTTGAATACGAGAGCGAGTAAAAGGTCCAAATGAAGTATTTACCGTCATAATAATAGCAAACTTTTTTCTTTGTTCCTTGAGACAGCGCCATTTTACACCGGTTACCCCACTGGTTCGCCCGCTTGCCGGGTTCTCCGTTGCAGGGGGGAGGTCGCGCGGAGCTCCTCTCAGCCAATCACACAGCTCACCCGCCTCAGTGGGCGGAGCCGGAATGCAAACCGAGGACCACCGAGGAATCAGCTCCAGACTAAACAATGGGTCTCCACCTCTAATGATCTTGAATATTTTGCAGAACGCCTTCAGTAAACCATCTTTTACTGATATCATTTTACAGTTTTCAGTGATTTTGAAAAAGTATTTATGCCTATTAAGCTTTTTCAAACTTTGATATAATTAATCAGGGTTTTATTCTACAGACTAACACAGCAATGCAATGGTTTGCAAAAAAAAAGAAAAAAAAAAAAGAATAAAAGTCAGAAAACTTCAGAAGTAATCTATTGTTTTTTTAATCGATGGTATCCATCAAGGGCCATTCTTCCAGGACTGAAATCGTGCAAGGCCAAGACCAGAACCTCCAAGACAGAGGTCTAATGTTTAGAGTTTGACTAATATTTCTGTACATTGTTTGTTTGTTTTTGTATACCACAAATGCAAAATTAATGGAAAAACTGAATCTAAGTTATTAAATGGAGCCACACATTGTTACATAGTCAGGATCCTGAAAACCTGGAAGGTTAGTCAGCCCAGAAACAGATACATCTTCTCACAATAGTGAAATAATTATTTTTTGTGTAATTTTTAACCTTTCAACACACAAGTAAAAAAGAAAGACAATCCCAAAAACAAAATAAACAAAAAGAAAAAGCAAAATAAAGAGAAAACAACTAAACTAATTTAATATTCAAATGGGGTTGAATATAAAAGTATGGCATACTTTTCAGATTTCTTTTTCTTTTAATCCTTCATTTTCCACTTTACATCTGTCAGAACGATAAGACAAAATGTGAAAACATTCAAGAGGAATGAATCCATTCATAAGGTATTATAAAACCAAAATTATTAGTAGGAGAAAACAAATGTTTGGCCTTAAAATTAAATAAACGCTGACAAACCTATTCAAGCATATTGTGGGAGAAAAGAACATTCATTTCAATTTAAGAATTGCAGGGAAGACCGAAACGGGAGACTCCACCTCTACCCATCAAATTCCCATCCAGTTGAGTTTACTTAATAATATTTCTGTATATTCCTTAAAAGAAAATGACAACCAATCCAACTTGTGTTACAGAACCTGGTACAGATACATATTCTAGACAATAGGTGGCAGTATAGGCCCATGCATGTACGACCCAACTTCCAAACGTGTGCAGACACCTTCCCTGCTGTCTGAGAAATAAAAGCATGGACAAAGTGACGGCCTCACACAGATCACGCTCTGCAAATCAAACAGTTATGCGTAGAAGAGACAAAGCACAGTAAACGGGCTCAGATTGGAGCAGCTATGAATAATTTTCAGCACACTGCCTCCCAGAGAGAGACAGAGAGAGAGAGAGAGAGAGAGAGAGATGGATGGTTACGTCAGCCGGTGATTTGTCTGAAGATTTTACTAGAAAATTAAAAAAGACTTCCTTTTATCTGAGTGTGAGAAACAGAGAAGTCAAGAGGGAGCTCCAGCTTCCAAAATTCCTCCTTTCATTCATTATGGAGGCTGAATTTGAATGCAGCTGCGATCTCAGCACATCATATCACATGAAATAGGTCAGTTGAGCCGGAGTCGGAGAGCCGCGCTCAGCTATCCATTTTCAGGAGGCTGCTGGCCGAAATCCATCGATGTAAAGAGGGTGGGGGAGGGGGGGTGAGAGGAGGCGTCGCAGAGAAGGGGGGACAAACACAAGGGGGTCAAGAGGTCAGTGGAGCTACAGCATCAGTGGTGAAGCCTTCACTATTCACTGCAAGCAAATAAATGCAATTTGAACAAAGATAAATGCAAGTTAAATGGAACCAAATACGCTAAAG
>NW_015113178.1:99222-121144 GCF_001443285.1 Poecilia latipinna | reverse complement strand
AGATGAGATGATATGATATGATATGATATGAGATGAGATGATATGATATGATATGATATGATATGAGATGAGATGATATGATATGATATGATATGATATGAGAAAACGACTCTCAAAAGTCTTTGTGTTTCAAAATGTTTTTCAGGTAAAGGTTACTACCGTTTTTTTTTTGTTTTTTTTGTAACTTTAGGTTAACTTGAAATAATAACCAATATGTAAATATCTAAAATGTAAACCCTTCAACTGGCTTCAGTGGCAGATAGTTTTACCTAAATGGTTGGTTACTTTCCATTCTTCCTTTTTTTCAGTTTAGGTGTGTAACATGTCATAGCCGCACATTTAAAAAATTCCATTTCTGATTGGCTGATTAGCCTTGGTGATGTCTCTTCTCCCTGAATCCTTGTGTTCTTCAAACACAAGAAGAAGCAGAACCACAAGAAGTCTCATCCAGGTGCACCTGCATTGAACCAGGAGGGACCACCTTGTCAAGATTTGGTAGTAAATATATTTTAAGCTAAATTGTGCTACGTTCGTCTAACTTTGTGTAAATTTTTGTGTGACTGTTTGTTATCCCCTTATTTAAATTCTCAAAGAAGCTTCTGGCTCAACCGGTTTTCTTTTTAAGAAATTCTCTTCCGAATCCAAAGTGAAAAAAATCATCAAGGCATCCAAAAGACAGGAGCTGCATTTACACTGCAAATGTGAGCAAAACTTTGTCGATATTCTGCTAATGTTGGAAAAACGTAATTTTTGCAATTGCTGTGTTTCCATTAAATAAGAAACGCAACTAAGATCACACAGTCATGATCCTCCAGCTACTTCCTGTCATCATCTTCTTCGTGGTTTGTGCCAGTGGCAACATTTAGTGGTTGATCATGTGATTCGTGTGACGGGGAAAAAAGTGTTTCCATTGCAGTTTTGCGGAATAAGTTAGTTATGCTACAGCCAAGAAACCAACCTCATCTTAGCACCCAAACTTATTGAAAGATGAGTTTGTTTGAAATTGACATGTTTCCATTAAGTGTATTTATTTTGAAAATGTCAAATTGTGCAATTACACAGTCAGGGTAGCCAAACAATTATCCATCCAGCCAAGAGAGAGGAGGAATGAAAATACAGAGCTTCCTCTGACCCAAAGTAAGGCATCTTTTGTCAGATGCCTTACTTTGGCATCTGACAAAGTAAGGCTAACCCATTTCTACATTCTCCGTCAAACATTTTTCACACCATAGAAATCACACAGACGTAAACCAGTCTGTGCTTCAGATGTGGGACAGAGGACGATTCATCCCTACCTCGGATTTGGTAGGGACGAACCAAATCCGACGAAAAACACATTCTGGAATCATTTACCCAACATTATGTTAAGAATTATTTGTTTTTGTTAAAATCACTGGTGACCAATCTGTTGGCAGCCCTCTTTAGAGAATGGCATGTTGGGGTATTACAAAATAAAATATTCAGGTTCTTGGCAAAAAACACAAAAGATCAGCTCAGTATAAAACAAAGGATAAATGTGTGTAACAGAAACCCATCCACAGTGGAGGATGTGTGGTGATGTGGGCTTGTTTCTCTTCTGAATATTTGTTGAAATTTCAAAACATTTTAAATGAAAATCTGGTCCAGAGAGCCAGAAAACTCAAATATATGTTATTTGATCTTTCAGCAAGATTAAAGTAATAAAGAAAAAAATATGGCAACAAAAAGTTCAGCCAACAGAAGATAAACCTTGGCACTGTTTTTTTGTGAAAAACAATTATTTCTAAAAGTGAGATCTTTCTTCCTTTAAGTGAGTGAGTAAATGTCGCCAAAACAAACATTGTTTTTTGTTTTTTTTTAGATATCAGTGTGAGATTATTATGCTCAAGATATATTTATTTTAAGATTTTTTTTTACACATCTTTTCCAGTGGTTCTGATAAATGTAGCCTGTATATTAAATGTTAAACTTTGGTCAACGCATGCAACCGAGGTTAAATTTAGCCAAGTTGTGGTCACGTTTTTAGATATGAGCTTCTAGACAATTAGGCCTGCAATTAACAATTATTTTAGTAATTGATTAGTCTATCGATTTTTTTTTTTTACAATTAATCAGATAAGAAATTTCCAATTCTTCAGGCTTTAATAATGCCAATTTATGCAATTAACAGTAGGATTGATTAATAGGAGAGTTTTTGGACAGAACTTGAATCAGGTGAAGCTAAAACAATGCCACTTGAGGAGTTCTGTTTAGAATGCATTTACATACATATTTACATACAAAGAAGGGTATTTGTTTGGCCTTAAATTCAAAGTTTTTGTGTTTTTGGACAGTTTTAGCTCAATTACTGCTGTGAGGATGTTGTTCGGTCAGCAATTGGCATTGTTTTGAGTCCGTTTACTCTAGTTAATGATCGATCGATTACTAAAGTAGTTGGCGATTATTTTGATAATCGATTAATCTGATGAATCACGATTCATCTGATTAATCATACTTAATCAGATTCATCGTTTCAGTCCAAAAGATGATTATATACTACTTCTGCCAAGCAAATTGGTCTCAACTTCATGGTAGAAAAGGATCTTGGTAAAGACTAGATGGGAAATTAGAACATTATACATCAACAGAAACCGAATCCTGTTTGATTGTGGGGACTATATGAACCGTAGTGCATGGTGAAAATAACCGTACAGACACATGAACAGGCAGGTACCCAACATTTATTTACCATTATCAACTTTACAATAAAACCAGTAACATCTGTCAACATTAGCAAAATAAAGAACAGAAATCAATCCAACGTATTTACAGAGACAAAGCAGATTCAGGCTCACACACGACAGATAAACAACTCTGCATCATATCAAACCTCAACAGTGAACATAGCAAGCTTAAGTGTTCCTTTTTTTTTTTCTTCTTCTTCTTCTTTCATAGTACGGTAAAAATCAAAACTGTCTATTTTCTTTTCTTTTTAACAAACGAGACATAGCTTCTCTGAATCTTTAAGATGGTTCTCTATAATACACCACAAAATACTTCAAATTTGGGTTAAAATATAGTAATGTAAAAAGTTGACGAGTCTCTTTAATTTTCTGATTTCACTTTTTTTTTTTTTCCTTTTTTTTTTTTTTCTTCTATTTAACAGTCATTTCAAGTGGTGGTGGTGTCCTAGTATCGTATTTAGCTTCATTCCTTCAGCTTGGGAGGCATCTTCAGCTGTGGTTGTTTTGAGGAAAAGATGCCTCGGCTCCATCTTTCTCCGTCCGTCCATCTTTCATTCACCCAATCGTGGCTCCACTTCGCGTTCCGGCCCGTTTAAATCCAGTTCTCCGCACGGCGACCGACCCGCTGCCTAAAAAAACAGAAACAACCCAGTCCAACGTCCAGATGTCGAGCTGTAACCAGGGAGGTGATCTAGTGAATCTAGTCTGTCGTCTTGTTATCATGACGAAAAGTGGCACGTCGAAGGAGTCTTTCACATACATGTGTATATATTTACATATACATATATCCATATACATATGTGTACATATACACATATATATAAATATATATATATATATACTCTTAAATTTTTCTTTCTTTCTCTTGGAAAAACAGTTCACCCAGTTCATTGTGAGCTCAACGTACAATCACTCTTTCTTTTCAGAGGGGGCGGGGGTCGAGTTGCTCTCCTCTGTGGGTTTGGCGGCCTCGGGGGCCGGAGCGGCTGCCTCCTTGGCCTCCTCCTTGGGTGCCTCCTCCTTGGCCGCCCCCTCCTCCGCCTTCGGAGCCTCGGCCGCGGCGGGAGCCTCCTCCTTTGCTTCCTCCTTCTTCTCCTCTGTGGGAGCAGCGGCAGTGGCGGCAGCGGCTCCGTTTTCAGCCGGCTTCTCCTCAGAGGCGGCGGCCGGAGCAGCGGCGGTGGCGTCGGTGGCGGCGGCCTCCTCCTTCACAGCCTCACTCTTCTTGCTCTTCTTCAGGTTCAGCTTGATGTTGAAGGACTTCTTCAGGGAGAACAACTTCTTCTTCTTCTTGGGGGTCTCCTTGGCGGCGGCCTCGCCTTGAGGCTTGGCGGCCTCCCCGTCTGCGGCGGGCGCCGGTTCGATGGCATCGCCTCCTGCCCCAGCTTCGGGCTCCTTGGCCGCCTCGGCCGAACCGTTGGTGGCGGCGGCGTCCCCGTCAGGCTTAGTGGAGACATCACCGTTGGTTTTCACGTGTCCATTCTCCTAACAATGACAAGATGATAAAAGGGGAATCAGAATTTTTTTTTCCAAGTGATATCTCTTCAATTTGAAAGAGAACAAATAATAAAAAACAGCTCTTTGTCATATTTTTTGCTCTCATTAATAAACCACCATGCCTGGCTGCGAGGCGACGCCTTGCAGTACTCTAATCTGACGATAGGCGGCGGCAGCGCATCACAAACCAGACCGTCGACTGTACCAGACAGACAGTGGCTCAACAAAGACAAGGCTGCGTCTCCTCAGAGAAAATATGAAAACACATGTACTGCTTTTACGCTCATTTTTATCCAGAAAAAAATTACCTCATTATATATAAAAGAAAATGAATAATTAAAAAAATACAAGAACCAACCAAACGTCGGCAGAACCATTGGTGGGGTCAATTTTTTTTCTTAATTTATTTGAGCAGGTGAACCTGTCTAATTAACATTCATAATAAAGTCATAACTATAGTACAGCGTTAAAGGGTACACCGAATGTGACTCATAGGTTGAATATATCAAGGAAAGTCCCATTCAAATAAATAGTCGGCTCGGTTTTACCAGGGAGGAGTAGTAGACTGTCTACGTGCATCCAGGCTCCCCCACCCCCTCCCCTTTAAGCCTGACTGACTGTATCCAACACGTTAATGGAGATAGGGGGTCGCATTTGTCTTCATTTACAAATAAACACAGACTAACCTCAAAACCCGAACAGTCAACTCTACGGTTTTGCTAACATAAAAGCAAACATTTTAAGATAATTTGGTAGTTTTTGGGGTGAAGGTGCCAGACAGTAAAAAGCTCCCCGCCCCCAACCTGTCCTGCCCAAAACGACAGAACTTCGACCAAAAAAAAAAAATAAATAAATAAATAAAAAGAAAAAAGAACAAACAGGTGATTTTATGAGAGAAATTCAACTTCTATCCACGCGCACAGATGTTTCCCGGTGGGGAAAAAAAGGCAAAAAAAAGTGAATAGTAGTAAGCTGTGAGTGGCTACCTGTCCGTTGGTTTTGACAGCTGCAGCATCAGCGGCAGCAGCGTTCGCCTCCGCGGCTGTGGATGTCTGGGATCCCATTGTCTTCGATGAGTTCGGGTGTCTTCTAAAGCAAATTAAAAAGAAAAACTAAAAAAGTCGACTTAATATTAATCCAGTTCCAGGGCGAGTTATGTATCCACCGGTTAGTTGATGAAAAGTGTTGTTTTGTTTGGGTTTTTTTCTCCTAATATCAGCGACGTCCCCTCCGTCGTTGAAGTGTGCTATCTTATCACCCCGGTGGAGAGAGACCCTCTAAATTCACAGCTCGCCGAACGCGTCGGT
The DNA here is from genome assembly GCF_001443285.1 of Poecilia latipinna. Lineage (NCBI taxonomy): Eukaryota > Metazoa > Chordata > Actinopteri > Cyprinodontiformes > Poeciliidae > Poecilia > Poecilia latipinna. The sequence goes on along the minus strand of NW_015113178.1, from coordinate 115,641 downwards.
TCAACATACAACAGGCACCAGGCCCCGCCCATGGCGAGGCTTAACGCCAATCGAACCAATCACTGTTCTAGTAAGGAGGGACGTCAAGAGAGCCTGACCAATCAGTTAAGACTACTTTAATTTTCCCCACCCCACTACAGGACCCCCAGCAATGAAATCAATTAGTGTTTTTTGATTATTACTATTATTCAAATAATAATAATAATAATAAATGTAATAAAAATAACATGCTGAAAAATGTATGTCATAATTTTAGTTTCCTTACATTTTAGATAGCAGCTGTTTGATTTTCTTACAGGAATCTGACTTGTTCCTGTATTTTAAATGATTTGTTGTTTCTTATGTAATTTTCTTCACCTTCCTTCAGTTATTGTTCTGTAAAACACTGAATAACCCTTTATGGGATTGGTGGTACACAAATAAGCTACCCTTGCTTTCTTTGGCTTTCATGATTCACTTTCCTTTTCCTTGATCATCATTGTTGTTTATAATATGTTAATACATATATCAAAGCTTTCCACTCCAGCAGTATAATAAACACCGCGTACATAAAAAGAATTGAAATCTAAAAATAAGCAATTTACTGTCAGCGGAGGCAAACTCAGCATTTTTCATAAGGGAGTAGTCTAAACTAAAATTTTTGGTTGAGGTTGTATTGCTGGTTAACTGAGGGAGCTTCTGCTCAAAAGTTATAAGAGGCTATAAGTTTATGAGCAATAAATAACTTTTTTCTGTCTTGATTTATATCCACTTCAGTTGGTCACGTAGGCTAAGGCTAACACTTATTTCAAGAGGGACTAGCACTTCTTTAATTGTTGGGTCCTCCTCTCTTAAAAGTGCCTTAGTACTGTAAAATCATTTACAGTAGAAAGAGGTTGGAGGTGTTGCGGCACCAATGACTGTCCTGTGTGAAACATGTACTTAAAAATGTAAATGTTAAGTTTTTTTCAATCAAAATAATTACCTAATTTTAAAGAAAGGAAAACAGTAAGTTTTAAAGGTAGCTTAGATCAACACTATTTCTCTGTTTTTCACACCATCTTATGTAGTTATTCTGACTGGAATCGTTTGACATATTCAGCGTTCCACACAGGAATATAATTAGTGGTGCACCACCTTCAAAACCTCCATTTCTCCTATAAACAATCTTCAGTGTCTGTGTAATTAACTGCCCAATGCTAATTTGAAAATGACTTAAAGGCTCATAAAGTCACTTTGTAATGGAGTACTATAACATTTTAGAACATGGAGATATTTGAGAAGGAAACGGTAAACTTAGCAACCATTAGCTTCAGCCTCCAGGACCAACACATCAAGCTTAGAAAATCTTGAGCTATTCCTATAAAGACACATTTTCTCTTTCCTTGCACTGTGATAAGTTTATTTCTCTTTCTTTCACTTTTCATTAACTCATAAGCAAGAAAATGTTTTTGTCTCTTCTGGTTTTGGTATCACTGAACGTGCTCGCATCATTAGTTTCAGTTTGACTCAGCAGATCGTGAGGATGTCAGTAAATTCTCTTATGACGCGCTTCCAGAAACATCCCCAGCCTGAAACGCTTACAGTCAGAGTCAACGATGGCTCACAACGTGTCCGACATCGAGTCAGACTGATCATGAGCAAAGAGCGAGATCGCATGGCATGGAAATCATCGACTATAAGTGAACAAAATCCACCATGAGACCAGCGGACAAAAACATCTGACATGGATTGTAATTGTGTGTTCAGATGAAAAGTTCAACTGGAAGAGAAGGATTTTCCCTCCAAACACAAGATGAAGGCCACCAGAAGGACGAGATGAACCGCAAGACTGACCTCCGTTTGTCTAGCAGTACAGTGGATAGATTGTCCACTGTTGCTAAATGCTACGTTCAGAACATGCTACATGCTACAAGTCAATGAGTCAACGCAATCTGCTGGGTTGCCTTAGGCCAGCGGTGTCCAAACGTTTTGCCATGAGGACCAAAATTGTTAAGCTGGAAGCACATGGAGCCACAACAAAATTAGTTTTACAACATTTATTAAATAAACTTTTTGTACCCTTTTAAATTGTGTGTGTTCAATAATAAACTAAAATATATATATAAATTTTTTTAAATCAACAAAATAGGAAGATTTTTATATATATATATAAAAAAGTTCAGTAAATTAATATTAGGGCTACGCTAAAAATAGTAAAAACATGAGAATAAAATCATAATATTACAAGAATAAAGTAGAAATAATACAGAAAGGAAAGTCATAATAATATAAGTATTCTTGTAATATTATGAATTTATTCTAATTATTAGGACTTTTTATATTGTTATTATTTTGACTTTATTGTTGTAAGACTTTATTCTTTGAATTTTATTACCTTATTCTCATTATTACAACTTTATTCTTGTAACATTATGATTTAATTCTCATTACAATTTTTTATTATTACAACTAATTCTCATATTATTTGGACTTTATTCTCTTAATATTATGACTTTATTCTTGTAATTTTATTCTGGCCCCAATACTCCATCGGGCCACAGTTTCTAATTTTTTTGCAATTAACTATTTCCTTATTCAGATATCCTTATAAGCAGAAATATATTTGTTATCCAAGATATTTATCTGTTAAAAAAAACAGAAAATTTGCCCTAATAGATGGAAAAAGTGAACATCTCTGTCAACAAAGTATGCTAGAAGAAGAAATGAGGTCGAGGAGCCGCCCAAAATCCTGCAGAGGGCCCCAAAAGGCCCCCATGCCGCACTTTGGACACCCCTGTCTTAGACAGAAAACTTTTTAACCTAATTTGAAAACTGAACTTAATGCACTGTTCAAACAAATTTGAATGTATGTATGATTGGATTTAAATTACTTTTCTTTCTTCTTTAGATTTCCTGTTGTGAACCGAAATCTAAATAAATTGACCTGTACAGAGTCTAACCTATTGTCCGGTGTCGTGTCCAGACTCTGGGTATGGGAACACGTCCGAGGTCCGACGGAGGCTCAGGCTGTGCGTTGGGGCCGAGAGCGTGTCACGCTGTCTCCCCGTGTCTCCATGACTGGACGTGTTGTTTGTCTCCCGCTTGTCAACAACATACCAGCAGCAAAATATGTCAATGTGATGATCATGCACATTCCATCTGATCACTTCCATCCAAACATGTCGTTCGATGCGACCCGTCGAGGCTCCAAAACCCCCTCAGTTGACTGCAGGAGAAGACCTCAGTGTTTCAGAGCCACAAATTGATCTTCACTGCAACCAATCAGCCTAATTGATTTTGCGAGACCGTGGAGGAGCAATGTGCCGTTTCAGCAGCCGGTCCCAACGCTCGGCTTCCAGGTGGCGACCTACGCTTGATGCGACGCAGATTACAGACAAAGGTGCCATTCTTTGGCGCAATTATGAAAAAAACATTTGTGAGAAAAAAAAAAACTGGGTTATAGTGTGGTTAGGTCAAAAATGCAAGGCAGGGCAAGTAACACTTTTAGCACTGCTGTATGTACAAGATTATTGCAAAAGTTCATGTGACCATAGCTGACTTCTGCAATAAGAAAACTCTTTTCTGTGTAAGTTTTTATTTTTCTGGTACTTTTGTTAATGTGCACAGACCAGTGTGGACATGCACATCCAAGACATTACAAAGTAAAAAAAGAAAAAGAAGTTATTCTGAAGCTGATTTGTTGTAGAACTGTTAGATTTTCCAAATCTGCTCTATGATGGCATACGCAGACACACACAGTCACAAACCAAAATGTAGATTCTGTAGGTAGTTTGGAATTCGAGCACACCATGCTCCCCCGTCATACATATCTCTGTTTGAAAAATGGAAAAAGGATTACAGGTCTTATTGCAACACTGGTTAATTTGGTCACACCTGGTCTCATAACACTGGAATCAACCTAACATAACCCATAGCCCCAGGATTTCTCTGAGTGACATCATCAGGCTATAAATGGACGGATTTCTCGGTTGGGTTCAGTTTCTGACTTCCAGTTTCTGGTGATTAAGTGGCAGATGACAGGACTCCGAGGGGAAGTCGTCGTCCGCGTCAGCTGTTGGTGCATTCTGTCACTTCAGCACACAAAATTCAACTACTGTGTGAAAGGTGAGCGTTTGAGTATGACCCCTTTTACTCTGCTAGCCTTAGATAAAAGCCATTGCACCAAACTGCCTTCAAAGACAGGCTAACCTGTAAACGTAATTTATAAATCTCAGCCATATCAGGCCTATTGTGACTCTGGGGGAGCTGGAGAGACCTGTAGCTCAGGTGAAAGACATGTTTGGCAAGTTAAATATTAGCCGAGAAGAAGCCAAAGGCTGAAAGAAACCCTGCGGTTTTACTCAAATCATGAAGGGATCACAGCAAACGTGCGGACAAAGTGCTCTGTTCAAAACAGCTCAAAACTAGCTTGGAAAAAAAAATCAGTCCTTTGTTCTACGCTTTGCTTCATACAGACGGTCGGGACCCTCGGTTGTTGAGAAACAATTGCTTCCTGGAGGCGTGGAAGTTTTAATCGATTGGATCTGATTTTACCAAACCACTAACATTTGGTCGTAACGCATGTGGCGTGTTAGGTTGATAGTGTAGGAAACTGCGCTATGAAGCTAACCGGAAATTGCTTATGCTATAAATAATACTATGTAGAATAAAACATCTTAAACATTCCCCTTGTTTCGACTTTAATTGGCCAATATCTGAAAGTGTGGCCAACACGGGCTGAATAGCTCCTTTCACTTCCTTTGCTGTCATTGCCAAACTACAACTCTATAATTACAGCACAGAAACTCAACATCACTGTTCACAATTCCTCCTTCTGTTCACCGATTGGCCCAGATGAAACACATCCTGAGAAATCCAGCTCAATTGGACAAATCCCAGGCGAAACTCTGAAGAGAGATAAGAATTGAGCAGAATTGCCAGGCAAGACCAAAACTGAACTTATATCCAAAAGAAAATCTGTGGCCCAACATGGAAACTGATGTCATCCCAATGTTTTCCTGTTACATAAAGAACGCAATAAAAGTTCATGGTTTCAACATGACAAACTCCGGAAGAACTTGAGGGTTATGAGTCACTTTGGGAGCCACCGTCATGCAATGATATAGAAGATGAAAATAGAAGAGTTACTAAAGTCTGCTCCTAATCATCCGCATTAGGGGGACAGTGTTTGCAGACGTGGCTGCATGCAGGGTGCTTCAAACATGGTCTTCCTCTAATCTCTCCTCCTTTTCTGATTCCTTGTGGTCTACCCTCACCTCACTGCAGTCACATGGCGGAGACCGTCTTTGCTCACTCAAAAAATCACGCTGTATCTATCGAGCTGGCCGTGTAAATGTCATAATAATGTGTCTTCTGTGCGCTCAGGAATGCCAGGCACGCAGGGCCCTCCCGTCTCCTCAAGCCATCTTCTGCTGTGAATGGGCTTCTTCACAACGCCTGAGGTAACCCAGGCCTGAGGGGGGGTTATGGAGCAGCTGGAGAGACGCCATCAGGGTTAACTTCGTCTTCTTTTTTTTTTTTTTTTTACACTTGGATCAAGTGCTCCTTTCTTCTTTTTCCCTGAAACTTTGAGCCTTTGTGTGATGCTAATGACGACGGTGCAGAGGACAGTGACGGGGTGCGGGCTCGTCGTCTTCTCGTCTCCTGTCATCACACTTGACACTTTTCTTCAGTGTAATGTGCGTCTGTATGCTTAAGGGAAGCATTGTCATGGGACCAGTAAGTGTAACGGTGGGACGGGGATGAGGGGGAGGATTTGAGGGGGTGAAAGGCACAAAGAAGAACTCCTTTATATATAGTCACACATCATTCAGAGGCATACACATTCACAAAGCTTAAGGGTGTCATCTGTGGCAGAGTTCATATAGATGTAGGAAAGAAAGGGCGCACTGCAAAAAAAAAAAAATCTTTTTGGTCTAGATTCTAGAGCAAACATCTCAGTACACATGAAATGAGACAAAACTAACTTACGAGTAAACTTTCAGCAAAGTGTAGGAGCTCGTTTCGTGACTTAAAACAATGTCCTACATCTGGCTGAAAAGTTACTTGTAAGTTTCGCCTTATTCCAAGTGTACCAAGATGTTTGCACTAGAATCTACTTGGTAAGCGTTTGTGCTTTTGCAGTGGAGTGACAGAGGAGGGAGGGGGTCGATTGTTTAAAAGAGCCACAGCCCTTAAGACAGAAAGGAATAGACGATGGAGTTGGAGAGGTGGAGGGAGTTTCAGGATGGCATGTGAATAATAGTGATAGGTGTGGCAGGGGGAGAGTGATAAGAGGTCCTCAAATAATCATTAAGAACCTCTCCCTGCCACACAGCAACACAGCAGCACAGTTGCACAACTTCAGGGGGGTAAAGGTTCTGTGAATCACATAGTAAGGCTAAAAAAAAAGTTACAAATGGGTCAGGACAAGAAGGAAAGACTTCTGAGTCAGAGGTTTAGATTTGTGAATGCAGCCCCCGATTACCTAAGAGAGCTGTTGGGAAAGTTTCAAAATGATTTTACCTTAATCAAGCTAAGACTGATTAAGGTACAAAGAGGTTTTGTACCTTCTTTGACGAGCAATGACTTAAAAGTCAGTTTCAATAATCTACTCATAATCTGGTGTAAGAAGGGGCTCGTTTCATTATGTGCTACTTCCTTTTCATATGCATGAGCAAATCATTTCAAACCAGACTAGTAAAACTGTTGCACATTAACGGTTTTTTTTTTTTTTTTGTCCATTTCTGATCAGTGTTGTCATCAACCATGGGGATAAATAGTCATGAAAATAGTCTATTGTAGAAAAAAGTTTCTGAAATGGGTGACATGGGCAACCGCCCAGGGCAGCATCTTGTGGGGTGGGAGGAGGGCGTGTCTCCCCCACCACCAGTCCTGACGTTTGATACCGTTTTCCTGTAACAGTGAGTTATTTCTCCACCATTAACACATTAGAGCTGAGTTTGATTGCGAGGTGGAGCTCCAAAGGAGAATATTCATCATGGCTAAGGTAAAGCTAAGCATTAAACAGCAGCAGCTTGTGTTTTCTTTGACACCTTGTTCAATTTCTTGGCACTCATTTTAACGTTTTATGTGCATTTAGGAAAAGTTCTGGGGACACACTCAAGATAACGTGAGAGAATTTGGATGAAATCATGAAACGGCTTCGTTGTTGCTCCATAGTTTACGACAGAGGCCAACGTGCTTCAGATCAGCTGTGAAAAATGCAAGTGGGAAAAGAGCCTTTAATTAAAGGTCACAAAGGCAACACTGACCTTGTGTAAGTTTGTACCAACAGTTGAGAGACTTTTACAGAAGATTATTTAAGATCATTTTCTACAATCCGCATGGTTTATTGTAGGAAAAAAGTAATTATTTACCGACTGGAGGTCACTCTGATTTATGTTAGTTTGATTAGAGTTGATAACAAGGATTGAAAGCACAATCAGTCTTTTGACAATATAATTCACAAAAACTCTGAAATTTGAGAATGTATAGGATTTTACGTCCAAATAATTCCTTAAATGTGCCTACTCACCAAGGAAATAAACTTGCATGCTATGTAAGTACACGGGTATCAGGTAAATGGTTTGTTGATGGAATAGACAAACATCAATGGATATACAAATTAGTGAAATGCAAACTGACCCCAAACCATAAACCTCAGCTAAAGTGAAGTTAATCCCAGCTGAGGTTCATACACTTGTTTCAAACCTTACAGAACAAAAAGAACATAAGAGTATTGCTTTATTCACTTGATGGTCTTTGACGTATGAAGTCAAGCAGGTAGAAATCAGTCCAACCAGGAATGATTAAACCGAAACAGAAAGAGAAGAAGGGGGATTCCTGATGCCATCAGTAATGCACCTTGTTAATTCGTGGACATTCAGACACACTCCGGACTTTCAGGGGAAATCACCTAACTTACCACTGTTTTTTTTTTTTTTTTTTTTTTTTTTTTTATTGCTCTGGTGCGCCGACGTCAGAAAGGTAGTTTCCAGTCAGCTAGCAGTAATGTGATGCATCAAAAGGCAAAGAAACTGAAACTATGACGTTACATTCACACAGGTAAGCATTCACCACAACAACAAAAACTCATTTGCCTACAGTTCTTTAGGTCTCTTGTTTTGAATTCAGGTGAATAAAATATTGTGCAATTAAGACTGAAAAGTGACAATAACATTTCCATTAAATGTTAGAGTAAAGTAGGCAGCTTGAGTTTACAATGTAAGACTATTTGATTCCTAATAAAAGATAGAGACTCATTTCACAAAACAGCTCATGTAAAAAAAATTGGTTGTCCAAGCTGCCTGCTGCTGTTCGTTTGATTAGCAGTCAAACTGGCCAGATTTTCATAACTGACGTCCGGTTGGAGTGAAACTGAACTTAAAAGATGCAGTGAAGGGCGTGGCGATGGCGCAGGATGATGACCCATTTCCTTGACGTGGCCGCCACAGGTTCGAGTCCTGGCCTGTTAACCTTTGCCGCATGTCTTCCAACTCTGTCACAACCCACTCTCCTGTCTGACCACTATCAAATAAAGGCCACTAGAGCCAGAAAAAAAACCTTTAACAAAGACAAAAACAAAACAAAAAAAGAGGCAATAATGAATGCGGGGCATAAAATTTGTTGGGAACATCACACGTTCTAAAAAGCAAAAAACATCACTGGCCTTCTTGGATTTTAAAGTTTTACACCGACTGAAGAAACAAAACATTGGGGATTGGTTCTGTTTCACTGCAGCCGGTCAAATGCATGCCAATGAAGGGTTAAATGACAGACTTGACCATGGCCATCTTGGATGTGTTTCCATCTTAAATCTGCCAGCCAATACTGATCACTTCACCACAGCAGGCTGAAGGCTCCCACATACTTCTGTGAGTCACACACATTGTCCGAATGGACGCTAGCAGTTTTGATGAGCTAGTTGGGGGCCTACCCCTGTTTCGTCTCCACCAGGGCAGCAACCGGGAACCTTTTAATTCACGCTCTTGCGACTGGTTGGACCAACTCTCAACCTTATCAGCTTGGTGTTGCTTAAAAAACTGCTTTATCTGAACACCGTCTACTGGGCAACCAAGTACGTGTACGCAGTCGTAAAAATGTACCTCTGCGCAGACTTGTTGAGTACGCCTGGACCTAATCAAAGGGAAGTAGGCCTCAGTGTGCGGAGGCCTTGACCGTTACTAAATCCAGTCATTTATCTCTAGTCAAGTTGGCAGAAGACAGAAGACATCTCTGCTTGAAGTGTTTTGTGAACGGCGTTACTGTCTCCATTGTCTGCTTTCTTCTAGTCACATCTACAGAAACATTTCTGCCTCTGGGTATCCTCCAGGTTCTCCCTGACCTTTGCCCTGACCCACTAACAACATTTGATTGGGTGATCTCCAGGTTACCAACGCCTTCAGTCCTGTAGTAGCTGATACTTTTTTTTCCTCCACATCAGTTACTTCTCTTCAGCTATGCTTGATACCAACCCCACCCCCCTTTCCCGTTTCACCACTACTATACTTTTTGTCTTACCACAGTCAATGAAGCTTTATGTGGCGTTGAATACCGAGCCTTGGTTGAGCTCCGTCTGCCAAAGGCTCCATTGTTTTCAGCTTTTTCTGCCTATGGATGAGCATCACAAGTCGGGCTGGAGGGGCGAAACAAGCAGAACTGGGTGGGTATAGCAACAGTGGAGGAAGGAGAAAAAGAGGTGGAAGCAGAGTTAGCTTTCTTCTTTTTGCAAGCATCACTTTCCAAAATTGTCAATTTTTAGAACAAATAATTTACACAGACAGCTTTTCTGGATTGTTATCAATTTCTAATCACAGCCAGCCTTTATTTCAGAAATTGTTAGCTTGTGCCGATTTGCGGACAATAGATGGCATATGGGTTACCATTTGAGCTGACAGATGTCAAAGCTGAGCAAATAAAGAGAAGTGTAAAAGAAAATAATAATCACGAGTAGCGTTGAGCTTTCTCTGTGATCGGGTGTCAGAGGGGTCAGATGTAGGGTTGTGGGGGGCGGAGGAGGATGGGAGCAAATAACAAAGAAGTATGGAAACAGGGGAGGTGGAGTGTGGTGCTACGTTAAATATAAGTAGGTCACATTAACATGTCGCTTAGTGTATAGCAGAAGGCGTAGTGTTTGGGGTTTTCCGCTTACAATCCAAATATTGCTCCACATGGCACAGCAATTTATTTTTTATTGTTTTACTTTCGCTTTCTGTACGCTCACGTTTACTCTGTCACCGCTCTCAGGGGATTTCCTGATAGTACCGTACACATTAATCACAGTGTAAACATCACAAAAAAGTACAACAGAGCAAGAGAAACTTCCCATTTTTTTCTTTTATTTTGAAACAAATGCCTTTATTTTGAAATAAAACTTTTGCAGGGGATAAAATTTAGAGGATTTTGTATTAAATGAAGTGATATTTCGTCATTTCCAGAGCTGAACAACGTGTAATTTTTTTTTTTTTCCCTTTGGAAAAGTGTCTGAGTGTCCTAAAAAGCGCTATATAAATTTGATGTGTTGTTATTAAATGTAAAAATGCCATTTGGGTTGCAATTTAGATTGAATCAAAATCAACTAAAACATTCAAACCGTCTTTGCCCAACGTCATTTACACACACACACACACTCCTGGCACATGCAGCACTGGAAATGGTGTCAGCCAGTATAAATCCTTTTTGACATATGAGCACGGCGTTGACCTTATTACCATGACAACAGTTTCTACCAGATAATAACTGTGGCACTGCTGACACAACAAAGTAGACTTTTATTGTGTGATGTGATGCTCAGAAGTGAATCTCATGGTTTTTTTTTTCTTAACCTACCTTTGCCTGCTTTCCTACTCCTGTGCCTGCCTCTTGTGGTTAGCCTCTTTTCTTCTCTTCCTGTATCCGTCTACGTGTTTGTGTGTGTTGGGAAATGTGTAATGCTTTTGTCGAACTAAGGTATGGGAAAAAAAAACAAAACAAAACAAAAAAAAAAAAAAGGATCCAGGAGCTGGAAGGAAAAGCAACATTTCAGCAGCTTTCAAAACAAGATTGATATGAAGGTAGGTCAGGTCTATCTCTGGGCTTGTGAGCTCTCACTTCTGCAGCGTGAGTGTGTGTGTGTGTGTGTGTTTCAAATCTGTGTACACCCACGCGAGAGTCTTAAAATAAATGCTTCTTCTTTCATACATGTGAGTGCATTCAGTGGAGCTGAACAACATATCCACCCCCTCCGTTTCCCCCCCCCCCTCTTCTGCCTGCTCTCCTCTGCCTCACATTCCCGTGCCCATCCTGCAGGAGACGGAGCGAAAATCAGAATCAAAACCACAGCGAAATGAGTGAGTGGTTAGCTAAGGTATCCGGTCCTTTTGGATGCCATTTTCACTCATTTTGCAACAAAAATAAACACATCTTCCATCCGTTGTCTGAACCGGTTTATCCGCGCAGAGTTAAGCTCCGTTTTCATTGCAAATGTAATGTAATGAAATTAGCGCTAATGTAAAAAACAAAAGAAACACAATTTTGCAATTGCGATGTATCCGTTAGAAAAAAACTAAACGGAACTAAAATCGTACGTGAATAAATTTCTTCACAGGATAAGACATTAAAAAAACACGCCACATCATCATCCTCCGACCGTTTCCTGTCGTCTTCTTCACGTTCTCCGGCAGTAGTAACACCATATCATTGGGCCATATCAAAAATATGAATGCTCTAAAAGGGCCGGTTGAGCCAGAATGTATTGATAAAACCCATAAAGCTGTTAAGATATTAATAAATAGCTTTCCCTCCAGGATTTTGATTGTTTTTGTTTCTTTTTTGTAATCAAAATCACAGATTTAGTGGTGCTAATTTAGAAATATTTCTAAGGAATTTTTAAGATATTTGCACTAATGTATGTTGCTAAATGTGACTGTTTTTTATTCCTTGCTGTATTGATCACCAACTGTAACTTGACATCAAGAAAGGCTGAGGCAGAAGTCAATTAAACCCAATGTTTGACTAATTCTGAGAAAAATTTTCAATAAAATCAGAAACAATGTGAGGATCTACTGATTTTGTGTGAATTTTGCAGATTTGTGAAAAACTGGAGGGACGTATTTATGTAATTTGGAGTTTAGAGGGCCACATAAAGAGCTAGGGCAGGCCAGATTGTTCCCAGAATGTATGCTAGCACCCCAAGAGCACCCCAGAACTCATATCAGCTTGTAAGCTCGAAAAAGTTTGTTTACCTTTCAAAAATGCAACTAAGAATGGATGATACAGGTACATTAATAGTCAAAGGATGAATTAAAAACATTAAGATCCATACTTTACAGCTCTGAGCAGTTCCACTGAAATGTGACCCTATCAGATGACTGCAGACTACAGTCCCATTTTGACGGACTGTCAGGCGCTCCAGCCACTGCCTGATGACAGGACAGCACCCCCCAAGAAACCACTGATTATGGTGTCTGGTTGTACATGTGGCAATTCTTTAACACTAAATCTCTTACAGTTCTTATTGTAAATCAGTAACTGCACCAGATGGGATCGTTCCTTAAGGGTGACCAGCTTCTTGCCTCGTCTGTTTTTCAAAGCTAATTGAAGTCCTTGAATTTTATAACCAGAATCAGACTCTTTCTGTGTAGTCGCATACAATAAGCAGCAAATAACTTACTGTCATTTTATTTCAATAAAATCATATTAAACTCTATTTCAGTTGTTTGAAGAAGACTTTCTTTTTTACAAGAAGGATTTCTACAAACACTTGAGAACATCATCCATTATGACACCCAAGCATCTTGTTAGCTAGGAAGTCAATCTAACTCCTTGCTCAGCAGTAATGTCCGTCCACCAGTCTGTGTGCAGTCTCCATGGTAACCAGCTGTTGCACTGACAAAAAGTGGGGGTAGGTTTATCTACCCCCACTGGGTGGCACTGAGTGAAGGCACTGGGTGAATCTGCTGGACAGAAGGATGTCAAGCTGCCAGCTACGCGCTAGTCCGCCCACCTGGACTCAAACACGTCAAAAATAAAAACATCTGGGCCTGTGGAAGTGCTGAGGCAAGTAATCCATCTTTTTGTCCAAGAGGAGACCAAATTAGCAACAGAAGGCAGTGATGGAGTGGTTCAGCTCAGGCTGCTCCATGAAACCACACACCATACATCATCAAAAGCCATGTTTGTGCCTAGAAGAACCCTGCCTTGTGGCGCATGACGCTTTCGAGAGCCTCTCGAATATTTACACGGCAAATGAACGATATGGTAAATGAAGGACTTAAAGACTTGGGTGATGCTATTTCCTGTTCATCAGGGGAAGCCGTTCACATTTGCATTTACCTCACCTCATTTGGTGACGGCAATTTGAAGGAATTCATTCAGAACTTTTCAAACACTCCGCTTGTGAACACTTTGAACTCTCATGTGAGCGAGGGAGGTAGGGATGGAGGGAGGGAGTTGTAGGTAGTGAAGGATGGATGGATGGATATGTGGTGAGTCAGAGGGGAGATTCAGGCGAAGAGAAGAGAGGGAGAAGTGCTGATGAATGGGCTGATGGCACACTGACCCACTAGTGTTGCAGCTGTACTGCCAGTGGCTCTGACGGGCCTGATGAAACACACACATACACACACACGCACTCTCACACTGACACATGCAAATTAATACATCCTCCTTTTACTCACCGAACTTACTTCTACCTTACGCTACATAGAGAGACCTTTTATAGGCAAGAGTTACTTACACATTACATGATTTTCATTCTTAGTCAGCCGGGGAGGCTGGAAACCACGCTTTGTCACTTCTTTATTCTAATTTCCTGCATGTTGGTAAAGGTCGTTACAGTGGAGGAAGCGACGTAATGCCAGTGCATAAATACCAGGTTTCACAACCTTTGTTCCCACTTGCTTTCTAAATTAGGTGTTGTGTACATGTTGGGTCTGGAAAGCTCAAACATCAAGAAAAACCTGATGAGGTTCAGAAGAATCATCAAAAATGTCATTTCTAAAATAACTTTTTTTTTTTTAACACACATTTAAAAATCTGACATTTAAAAGCTCAACAACTAAGGCTTGAGAGTAAAAATAAGTGGTGCTCAACATTAAAAATTGTATTGTATTCTTTCATTGTACTTCCAGGGTCTAAATGAGAATATTTTATGCACTGTGTAAAAACATGCTTAAAAGCTAAAAAACAACAACCCCAAAACAAAACAAAACAAATAAAAAAACTCAATAGTCTGATACAAAATGGAAATGTTTCCATAACTGTACTTTTAATTGTAAACCTGTAAAAAGAGGAAATGAGTAATTCCAGTGTTCATAATAAAATAAGTAGACCTAAAGCATAGATACTAAAAAATGGCAATCTGTACTTAGATTACCATTCAGCATCAAACCTTAGCCAAGTTTTGTGACCTAGGATGACAGTAAAAGTTAGAAATCCAAGAAACAACGCCTACAGTTCTGCAGTGAGTGTGTTCAGGGTGCCCCAAGCAATAAGCCTGCATGGAGCCAACAGTCTAACCTCCGTCTTGTTCTGTTTTTTTAATCAAAAGTTTACATTTTCTTGTTGCAAATGGGAAAAACTTAAAATCCAAGATGGCTGTCTTACACAGAAAACTTAGGTCTAGTCCAAATGGAGCCGAATATTTGGGAAATTTTTTTAAGCGTAAATCATTTTTGGCCTTTCATCCACACAAAGACTCCGTCACTAAAAAAGATCATTTCTAAAAACTCCGACCAATGTGGAGATTTGAGAAAACGACGCCCCCTAGAGAAGTCTTGCTGAAACGACAAAGAAAAGATGGCGATGCCTTCCATCCGAACAACTTCAAAATCTATGACCGGCCATCTGTATAAAGTTTTTCTATCTATGTCTAAATATAGTTGAGATGTGGTGACGGTGCTTCCAGTGGGCATATTTGATTTTTATGTGCAGGGGAATGGTTTGTTGACAGATTTATCTTACAACCTATCCCTGTCCTTAATATCAGTATGAATGTTATCTTTAAACAACACCCTGCCTCCATGATCGGAGTTGGCGATCGTCAGATTTTTACAACATGGCGTATGACAACACCTGTCTACCTAAAACTGATTGCAGAGCAACAGTGAATTTATCTTTTTCTTTCTGCTGCTCTCCTACTTTCTCCACCCATACATGTTTTTTTCCAGGTACTGCAGTTTCCCCTCATGGTTCCAAAACATGCATATTTGATGAGCTGTTCATTCTAAATTGGGCTATGGTGTAGGTGTGTGTGTGGTGTCCCTCCTGCGTGTCTCTTGGTTAACCTTGTAATGGACTCTGTTAGTTCTCCAGGGTGCACTTTTCTTCTGGTGATAGCTGAACAGGTTTAAGCAAGTGAAGAAAATGAACGGATGGATGTAAAACGTTAATTTTATTATCTGTTAATGACAGAAATTGGTATGATTTAACTCAGTCACGATGTGATTTCCTGATCGGTACTTGGACATTTCGTATTTTGTAAAAATCTTTCTCCTTTAGATGGATGGATAGTTAGAAAATAAACAGATAACTATAGAGAATATTAAATAATACAGTAAACAGTATCCCAAAGGAGAGGGAAACAAAAAGTCTACAGCATCAAAGATGCAGTTTGTAACTTTTACAAAAAGATGTTTTTTTTTTCTTTCACATTTATTAAAACTTTCACCACACCAGTATGAGACAGATAAAAAAAAAATCCAGCTCCTCCACCTCTTCCCAGCGCCACCACTGATGTTTGCAAAAATGCACTGCTCCCAGTCAAAAACAACCAATCAGAGCCCGGAGGAGGGTCTTAGGGCTGTCAATCATTCTCCTGTTCGCTGCTCAATGTGCAAATGGTGGAAAAACAACTTACCATTATGGGAAAACCGTTTGTGGTGGCTATGCTAACTAGCATTAGCATTAGTGGCAGGCTATGCTATGGTGAACCTGCTGTAGCTTAGCAAAGAGCAAGTGGGAGGGCGTTAGCATGAGAGTGATTGACAGCGCTAAAATCCTCCTCCTGGCTCCGACTGGTTGTTTCTGATTGAGTGGTACGTTTTTGCAGTTAGTACTGGGAGAAGACAGAGGAAATCAGTTTTTTTTCACAGATTTTCTTCCTTATGTAACTTATGTCTTGTCAGGACAATTCCTGACAAGACATAAACAAGTTACATACTGCAGCTTTAACATGAAATTTAGCTGAGCCAATAATGGATCCTTCCCAAGATGTCCAATAATGTCGTATTGTTGACACCAGTGGCATCGTTGCTACGATCCTCCTCCCAGAACAATACCTCCACTTAGGTACAAATCAGATTTCGTCTAAAGAACGAAACACCAAGTTGGCTGAATGAGCTCTCGAGAAATAACTTACTTTTGCCCCAACAACCCACACTGGCTACTAAAACTCAACACGGGTTTTTTTTTTTTTTTTTTTTTTTTTTTTTTTTCCCTTTTTTTTTTTGTTTTTGGGGTGTTTGATCAAACCTTTTT
>NW_015113178.1:90118-96163 GCF_001443285.1 Poecilia latipinna | reverse complement strand
ATGAGCTCTCGAGAAAAAACTTTCTTTTCCCCCACCAACCCCCCCCGGCTACTAAAACCCAACCCGGGTTTTTTTTTTTTTTTTTTTTTTTTTTTTTGTACCGCTTCATTTTGGCTTCTGGTTGGTTTGGACACAATCAGTTTTGTTAGTCTTAAAAAGTTCACAACACTCCGACATTATTCACTGTGTTTCAAAACAGTCTTCAGTGTGTTGCAATGTGAAGAAGCCAAGCGACGCTGACAAAGCGCCAATGTGTGTAACCCGTCTGAGAGTTGGTGACAGGTCATTCTGAAGAAGACGGCTGACTCCAAATGGCTTAACACTGGGCCAGTAGAGACACCAGTGGGATGCCACCCCCTCCCCACGAAAAATAGGCCAGGCAGAGTGTTGGGCACTCTGTCAATGGAGGGTCTTTGTATATTTATGGTTGTTAGAGGCAACATTTCATCATTGCATTTGGGGTATATGAAAAGAAGAGTATCAGTTCACTCTTGGCCCTTTTCCTAGAGTGCAACATTTTCAAATCAGGAACCCTTTTTGCTGCTAAATTATTGAAGAAATACACATAGGAGCTCAACAGAAAAGATATTTATTGTTTTTAATCTGTTATTTAAGTTATTCAACTATCACACTGATGTAAAGTGCTATTATGCCTATTCAGCATTCAACTGTTTTAGGAACCTCTGACCATTCAGGGACTTTAGACGCCGACATTAGCATTGGGGACGTCTGTGATGCTGCTACATGTTTAGGACTGAGATGCTACCTTTGGCTATAACTGTGGCGACAGGCTAGCCACTTTTAGCACAACCAGCACACAACAACGGTCTGTTCCAGCGTACCATCAGATCGTCTTGTAAACGAAAAAGTAATCCCCCAGTGGCCCAAGAAAAACAATTTTGTCATCCATCGTTGTTGTGCGTCGTGTTTATTGGTGTACCGGAAACACACAAATATGAAGGTTCCAACCAGAACCTTTGTATGTAAAAACTGTAATGTAAAAAATGCTACATGCCATTGTAAAAAAAAGATGTTAGAGTTAAAACGGCTCTTGTTTAGTTTGTAAAAACAATTTTTTTTCAATCATTTAGTTGTTTTTTTCTTAATTAATCAATCAAGTTTATTTGCATGGAAAATTTCAGTAAGCAGGCAGTTCAAGCTGCTATGGAAACATAAAACCATCACAAACGCGTCACACAGTCAACAGTTGAAAACCAGTAGCAGTTGTTACATTTTACTAACCGTCATCAACCCGTCAATACACATCAAATATGGGTGAGTAGATGAGTAGGACTTCTTTGTTTCCCCTGTTTTTAAATTTTGTTTCGTGGTTTTTCGGGTGTTGTAAAAAGATGAGTACCTCTTTGTATTTAAGTGTTCCATTATCCTTTTTAATCAGACAAGCAGGTCAAACCTGATGACTGATCTTTTAAAAAGACATATTCTAATTTGGGAAACCTTTATGTATAAAGCAAAATATTTTGATTTCAAATTTTCCCTGGAATATGGCTAAAATCTCGTTTGTCTCAGCCTGGTGGAACCAATATCGAGTGTCGCGTTGTCTCATCAGTCATTCTTACAGAACCGTTTATGGCAGAGTCCGCATAACATAAGTTCAAAGCATTAAAGGGTCGGCATATACAGGAAAAGGTCAGCAGCTCTGACATAATGCAGCAAAGCCTAAAGAGCTACAGTACGGGCAGCTTTTGGCATCAGCGTACACACACACACACACACACACACACATCCATCTAGGCTTTGCGCTCCCAGCGCAGCCTCCAGGCTGGCACATGGAGCAGTGGGGGGAGGGAAGGCAGCATGCCCAAGGATGAGACTGAAAACACAGAGCGATCAAAGGATGGTAAGATGGCTGCACGACTCTGCCTGCCTGCCGCGTTCCCGTAGCAATCACTACCGCACACGGAAAAGCAACGCCTCTGTCATAAATCATGGATTTTCAGTTTTCATTTTAACCCTGCTGTAAATGATACAGTACGCAGCGCCGATAACACGGTTCAAGACGAAATGAGTTGGTACTCAGGAAAAGACACAGAGCATGAGAAGGAGGGGTGTTGTGTGGAGAAGTGTTGACCTAATTCTGCTCAAATGGCTGCCCGCGTCCAATTGTTGGTGCCATAAACTGCGATGCCTGAGACTCGGGTTGAAATGGGCTGGTAGAGTAAACACAGGCCAGTGTGGAATTTTCCCAGGTGTACAAATATAATACACTGTTCAGGATCTATATGTGTTTTCTTTTTCTTTTTTTTAAAACTCGTGCTGTTTAATATGCGTGGCTCTGCTTGATGGGGGAGGAGAGGCAGTCCTGCATAGTGGGATAAAGGGAAAAAAAACTGGATTCATGGGAGGAAAGCTATACATTAAAGGAAGCAGTAAAAAAAGCCCTGCAGATGCTGAAAAGCATGTTAATAACAAGCAGAAAATGGACACTAATGCGACATTTTTAATATAGACAAAAAAACAGTTTACGTTACCGTGGAGATCCGTTTTTTTTCCTTTCACAAAGACGTCATTACAGTTTGGTGTAGTTTCATTGTGACATGTTGGCTTTAGTTGATTTTTAGAGTGCGTTTGCTAGTTTTGATTAGTTATTATTAGTGCAATTTTCTTTGGTTTTAGTTGTAGTTATCGTTTTGGATTTTTCACACTTTTTCATTTTTAGAATTCAAAAGATGTCCAAGTATTGCATTGTGAATATGCCTAATGAATATGCAACAAAGAAATACAATTTTCCAAAAATGTATTAAATTACTATTGAACAATAATTGACTCTTGCATAGTTCCAGCTAGTTATAGATTTTTCCCCATTAATTACCGTTTTTATTTATTTCAGTCAACGAAAATCTTGTGTCAATTTCAGTGGTTATTCCAGTAGTTTTAGTCGACCAGAGTAGCCTTGCACAAAGAGGAACTTTGGTATACATCTGTCTGTACGTCTCTTCGTCTTCCTCTGTCTCCTGCTACTTGCTGTCATAGTTGACAGAATCCTACGTGGCACCAATTACCACAGTCTCACCCTGCCAGGTTGAGCAGAGCGAAGCCAGACCGAGTCAAACGGCAGCAGAGGAGCTCTTTAAGCTCCACTGGGGGGTCAGAGCCTCTGACTTTGACTGTAACACAGGTCTCCGGCCTCAGAACCTGTCTCTTTTTGTGTTTTAGACATTCCTGACGTGTATTTTTTATTTTTTTATTTTTTTTTAAATGGCTAGACAGTCTGTCGAGGACAAAACATCTCAACATTTTGACCTTTTAGGGGAGAGAATTTTAGATTTTTATGGAAGTATTGAAGATCGTTGGAAAAAGATCCCCACCTCTCTCACACAGCTACTTAAAACTCAAATAAATGAATCCCAAAAACAAATGTAAATAATACTTACAGTAGGTAACACACATAAAATAAAGTTAGCACAGCATAAAGTACTTCTAATGCCAAATGTCACATCAGCACCAGCTGAAAATAGAAAATAACAGAACAGCAAAGCTTTTGTTGAAACAAGAGGTCTCACTTTGACTTAAACTGTGCTTTTTTTTGTTAAAATATATATTTCTTCCTTCATTCGGTAAAGTTACTCACAGTGAGTAGAATATTCAGAAGTTTTATTCGAGTAAGGTTAGCTCTACTTCTTAAAAATATTACTCAAGTACAAAAAGTAAGACTATTTTTTTTTCTTTCAAAGAAGCTACTCAAGTAAATGTAACTATTGCTACCAACTTACAGACTTTGATAGTGACTTTGTAATGTCATTTACAATACCTCTTGCTTCTAGTTGCTTCTGGCCCATGAATACAATAATTGTGAGAGAACTACATCTAATAAGAAATAAAAAAGTATAACATGATCTTATATGCTGGTAAAAAATTTGTAAACTTTCAAGTTAAAACCAGATATTGGACAGATTGTCTTTGTTTCAGAGTTAACATGGCAAGCCTCTTAAGGAGGAAGGACTACCTTCCTACCTGCTGACTCACCTGACGGTCAGCAACTTTGTAGCTGCAAACATCGTGAAAACTAAACACCAACTTGACCTGAAGTAACCTCTGGAATGAGGCGAGACTCAAACTCCATCTTGTGACAAAAACTGCTCTGTTTGGAAAACAGCTCAGTCAGATTACAGTGAGAACATTTACCAACAGAAATTTTTAAGGCACCCCCCCCCTACAGATTCTCAACTGGATTTAGATCTAGACTTTGACTGGGACATTCTAATACACGAACATACTTTTATGTGTGCCATGAAGTGCGTAGGTTATATTTAACAGTTATAATGTTTCTGACGGAAACCTGTTGCACTGAATGACTTGACTTGTTAAAAATAAACCGGGGTTGAATACAAATGCGCAAAATATCGGACCCAATGTATTGGCGTTTATCATTATAATGTGATGAAATGCTAAAAACGTTCAAAGTGTTGCATTTGATAAAGTGTTGCTTCCTATTGGGTGACTTCAGCATTGGTCAATGTTTTACCAAGATTCCATGAAAGCAACAATAAAGGTGTTTTATTACTAATATAAGGCAGAAGGCAAAGGTGCCAGTATCTTTATGTGGGCCTCTCTGTCTCTATTATTTTAGTAATCGATTAATCTGTTATTTTGACAATTAACCGAATAAAAAAAAAATAGGCAACTTCTGCAGAGTTTCCATTTAAGTCAATTTTATGCAGTATTAGAAATTCATCAAGACACAAATAAAGATTGTATTGCCCAAAATGCAGTAACACAGCACTTTTTGAGTCTGTATAGTCCAGTTAATGATTAATCAGTTACTAAATCTGTTGATAATTTCAATAATCAATTTGTCACGACTAATCACGTTAACTGTTTCAACCCTAGTCTTGATTTTAAAAATATCAGTCAGATTTGCAGAAGTCAAAATATCAGTACACAACAGCTGCTCCTCATTGGTTAAGTTCATTGTCTCTATCAGGCCAAAACCATCAGCTTGTTCTGAAAACCTCAAGGCATC
The DNA here is from genome assembly GCF_001443285.1 of Poecilia latipinna. Lineage (NCBI taxonomy): Eukaryota > Metazoa > Chordata > Actinopteri > Cyprinodontiformes > Poeciliidae > Poecilia > Poecilia latipinna. The sequence goes on along the minus strand of NW_015113178.1, from coordinate 91,179 downwards.
CAAGTCAGAATCGAACGTCAGAATCTGATCTTCTGTCTGCTGATGTTTTGATTAGTTTTCAAATCTGCAATCAAACTTTGGAATGAGAGGAATTCGTCTCCAGACGTCACAGACTTATTCCCTCTTCTTGTCGCTTTTGATCAGCCAGCGTAAAGCGCTGTCCTGGTGGTTCATTGACTGCCTGGGAGTTTTACACAGAGAGCCGGGATTTATGGGAGAAACACACACAAGAGCTACTCAGTTTTTACTTCCCCTTTCGCAGTAACCAGCTCAAACGCATTCCCCGATTCTTATTCACCACGGCACTTGAAGGGCCCACTCTTTCGCTTTCCGTTTATGATATCATTCGACTCTCCCGAAGTTGTGTTGCTTTCCAGTCAGCTAAAAGTCCCCGGGCACAGCTGAGTAGTAGTGAATGTGTCATCATTCACTATGCGAAGCGCAGAAACTTGCCTGCTTACACACAAACACTTTGCTGCTGTAGCAGCGTCAAATTTCACTGAATCAATGCGCCTTGTTTATTAGCTGGGTGCTTCCCTGGCCTCTGTGACTGTCCAGGGGAATTTATGTTGGGAAGTGGAGAGGTTCGGGGGGTGGGAGAGGGACTACCAAGTGCGGTTTCATTCCAGACATTGATATCAGTTCTTGACATGCCACTACATGGCTTTACGTGAACCAGTGAACCGACTGGTTTGAATTTATGCGAACAAACGCCCTTTCCTCGCCTTGTGCGGGGGAGAGGGGGAGACAGCAGCAGATACTGCCAACGGCTAGATAAGCTAATTGACTCCCTGACTGTCTAAATGAAAAGCCAATTGAGATGCAGCACCGCATCTGAGAAGCGACTCTCATCAACAATGAGGAGAATTTTAATGGTTCGCTTCTTTTTTTTTTTCCTCGAGTCGGGGACTGCAAGGTAAACAGCTCACCAGGACAATTTGCCTCCCAGCATAGATTCAGCCCCATTATCGCAGCGCACACACACACACCACACACACGCACACACACACACACAGGCAGACACGAACAAACACACCCGGACACACACACACACGCATACA
>NW_015113178.1:66790-86995 GCF_001443285.1 Poecilia latipinna | reverse complement strand
CACACACACACACACACACACACACACACACACACACACGCACACACACACACACACACACACACACACACACACACACGCACACACACACGCACACACACACGCACACACACACGCACACACACACGCACACGCACACAGAATGGCTGCTGTGAAACAACATTCCTGGAATCGCGGTTCGAGTTTTACCGAAAAAGACTGCAACGGTTGCATGGGGAGAGGATGCAAGAAATGAACCCAAGTAAAGGATACGCATGATTTTTTTCCCCCCACGAAATACAATGAATCCAGGGACGTCCAAACTTTTTGTCACGTGGGCCAAAACTAAAAGAGAATGTTGAACATTTACTCTATAAAAATAAAAACAGTTGTCCCTGGTTTGGATTTGGGTCATTTTCTTTCAAAAGATTTGGTATAGAAAACCAAATTTAATACATTAAATAGAAGCTGATTTGGTCTTTGAATAAACGAGGTTGTACTTATTAGAAATGTTTGGTTACTCGGCCTGGAGGAACCAAATTTAATAAAAATAAATGTGGGTACATGCATCTCTGGCCAACACAGAGACAGACAGGACACACAATAAAGGTGCAATTCAGAGAGACCAGCTAAACCTAGCAATCCTGTTTTTAGACTGAAGGCTGAAGCTAGAGCACCTGGAGAGAAGCAAACTCTGGTGAAAGGCTGGGATTTGAACCAAGAACCTGTTGGATGTGAGGCAACAACACTACCACCTGCCTCATCGGGCAGCTAATCAAAGTTCAGTTTTCTGCTCTATTCTAACAAGATATTGCTGTTTTTGACAATGGCAATGATTGACAACAAGTTCCATGATGAGATCCCATGCATGGACACTTTCACAGACAAGTCATTAGCACTCTGAATACAGACTAGACTGCCAATTAGGGCCACATTGTTAAGCCCATGTATGGAAATGAGTAGGAATATGCAAAAAAATAAAAAAAATAAAAACGCTCAAGGACTCTTAGAGATGGCAAATAAAGAAAAAGAAAATTGACTTTTAATGCTGGGAAAACAGGGAAAGAAGGACAAGATGAGGTGTACAACACCCTGGAGAAGACTTTAGAAAGGTCTTATGAGGGCAGTAGCCCAGGGCTCCAATTTTAGGGGGTGGGGACAAAAATTTTTCTTTTTCTTTTGTTTTTTTAACAAATGCATGTTTTGTAAACAATGTACTTAGTATAAAACTCATAGGACCGGATAATGAGTTGTGCTGTTTTCGGATTTTGGTCAATATAAACAATATTCACGTATTTCAAAAATCACAAAGTTACAGTCGATTTCTTTGGGAACAACTTGGAGCTACAGCATGGCTAGACCAAGTCTGCAGATACATACCGATATATACGACGATGACTAAACTGTAGGCAAAATAATTTTTCTTCAGTGGACAGGACACCAAATTCACATACTCGTAAATCTGATCTTGATTCTAAGACTTTTAGAACCAGAGACAATTCGATGTGTCTCAGACTCATGGACTGAACCATGGAAGGCCTCAGCACATGCAGTAAGATTCTCCATCTGGTGAATGTGCTGTGGTGGCGCAGGGGTTAAGCACAGTCCACATATGGAGGCCTCAGTCCTCGACATGGCCGTTGCAGGTTCGCTTCCTGGCCTGGTGACCTTTGCCGCATGTCTTCCCCTTCTCTCATTACCCACTTTCCTGTCAACTAACTATCAAATAAAGGCCACTAGAGCTGATAAAACCTTTTAAAAAAAGATTCTCCATCTGTTTGGACACTTCCATACCCAAACACGCTTGTTCAATGTTTTAAGTAACATCCAGTGTGGTCTACGTACAGACGGCCGGTCAAGCCCATCATGGCATTTGTTCACGAGTTTATCCCTTCATCACATCTACCCATGTTCAGTAATCTCAACATGTCACACTTGCCTGGAGCTTTGGCTTACAATAAAACTGAGTACATGTGGTAATGGGATTGAGTTCACAGTGGTAAATTCAGTCACATTGATTATATTTCCCCACTTTTAATTTTTGATCAGCCAACCCATCCTGTTGTAATTGGTCAAAATAGGCGTTTTGTAGCTTGTTTGGATCTCTGTGGCTGTGCGTTCCCCCTAAGGAACACATCTTGTTGGGTCCACCAACAAAACTACAAAAGCAACGAAAAAGGTGATTGTCATGGCTCCTTTTTATGGTAATCTGTACCATACAAAAAGGAGTTGGTGGCAGAGTGACAGACGAGGTGTAGGAGATTTTCCCACTAATTTCTGACTTTACAATTTCAGAGGATGTCTTAGTTCTAACATAACAAATTTATGCCTTTAATTATGGAAAATTATTTTTTTCCCTTATAAATTTCAGGAACCAGAGAGTACCTCTGTTTTTTGTGCAACTGTGTGAAATTAATCTAAAAATTGGAGGTTTACTCTTCCTTGGCCACATAACTTCTTTTATCTCCCGTGACCTTGTACTCCATCGTAGGAAAGTGCCCTTATATATTCATACATAAATATTTTTATAACTGAATGATGAATGCTAGCCTGAGCTCCATTTGCTGTGCGATTTGTTGTGAAATGTCAGCCTCATTATCGTAGCCTCCCTTCAAGCGTGAGGTTCGGGGTGTTTGTGAGCATATGACCATTTCGACAAACACATGATCCCTGGATAAGAGGCTACAAGTGGATTCAAGTGTCTCTCTTTGCACCCTGCAGAGAGGGCTTTACTGCTGCCAGCTCAGCTGTATTCAGGCCAGAACAACATCCTTGTCATTTTTATTAGGACCTTATCATATTTCTGATAGTTGGGGATTCTATTGCTCCGTTACCTTTCGGAGAAGTGCCAGACGAAATCCCGAGAATCGCACAATCAAGAGGACGAGGGTATGGGGGCTAATTGGAGTCAGTGAAGTTTTCAGCCTGGAGAAATTCACAGAATTTGAGCATGGAGTTGTATATCAGCATCTGTCTCTCGGTCAAATCAATCTGCCTGGGAGTTTAAAAGGCTTAAATGTGTGAAAAATCAGAGCAAGGTCAGAAACTCACGAGTAAAACCAGAATTAAACGTTTGACCTGGTCCGACACCAATATCTGAGAATCTTTTGGACTCTTTCCACAATCAAACTTTAATCGATTTAACAAGGATTTTATGTGGCAGACCGACACAGAACTGAGAAGAAGGTTGAAAAATACACTTTTATTTTTGGTAATGTTCCTAAATTTAAATCCGTTTGTGTTGAGCCACCTGTATTGTGAGATCCTTAAATAAAATCAAGTGCAGCCAAATCTACCAATTGGGTTTACTTGTACATAATTCAACCTCATTACATAATACTGAGTAATGAACTCCAAGAAAACCTCCAGTTACGTCGGGGATAAAACTGCAGAAATGTTCAAAGCACGACAACAAACAATATCCCAAGGTACACCTCAACACAACACAAACCACTGCTCAACCTAGCAACCAATATAGAAAAGATGCATGGCAGAAATTAAGCAAACGAAGGCATGGCCATACAGCAAAACTGAAAAGAAAGCCGGGCAATGCTCAGAGAAGCATCTAATAGCTCTGACAACTTAGTTGGGGGAATCTGTTGACTCGTCAACCATTAGACTGAATGGAAGAGAAGGAAGAAGAAAGTTACTTCTTTGTCTTCAACATACTTTGAAACTACACCATCTATTGGGTTTTCTCATACGACTATTTCATAATGTGACTTTATTCAGGCAGTTCTCATAATTTTACTCTTTAATTTTTCTAAGTATGACCCTAATGTAAACATTTTACATCGAGTCATTGTATACATTATTTCTGAGAAGAAGTTGTTGATTGGCCTTTGAAGCTGACAGAATATCTTTAAGATTCCGAGTCTTTCTAGAACTTTCCCTTTTTTCCCCCAGTTTCAACTCTCTTCTCCTCTGCCTCATACTGCCCTCCCTGTCCTTGTTCTGTTCTGCGTATTGACTCGTGGAGCCCGTCTTGTTTACCGAGAGGGTAAACAGTGAAATGAATGTGCTGGTCACTGTCAGGGTCACTTTCTCTGCATCCTTGCTCCTCCCATGGTCCACTTCCCTCTGGTTCTGCAGCTCTGTCACCCCCACCCTGGCCCATTTCCCCATGCCCAACTTTTTGATTACATGCTGGTAATGAGAGGTCTAGACATGCTTGATCAGGATTACGGCCTGGCCGGGCAGGGAGAGCGAGGTCAGACAGGGAGAGGGAGCTTTAGCTTGGACACTTACAACCCCGTGGGCTTGGGAAGGTCACCAGGAAGCAAGGGTGGAGGTTTTTGAGGAATGTGATGCAAAATGTGGAGGATGTAGAGGGGATATTAACAAATGTCGTCGTCATAAAACAATCCCAAGTCCCTCATGTAAGAGGCTTTTAAACGAATTTGGATCTCGTTCTCGTACGTCAGAGTGGTAATTTGTTTAAATGTAAGTCACCAGATTTGTTAAACAATGCAATAAGGCAAGGGAAATTTATTTGTATAGCACATTTTGTGTAGAAGACGATTCGAAGTGCTTCACAGACAAATTAAGAAGCAGCCATTACAAACACAGGCAGAAATGAGACAAGACAAATGAAATACATGGGAGAAAAGTAATTGACTAAATTGGAAAAGAAAAAAAGAAGAAAATGTTATATGTGTGGATTTTTGATGATGGCACTCGGAAAATGTAATGTTTGTTACTGGTTTCATCAGTAACAAACATCTTCTTTTGAGGCACAAGTCATCTGAAAAAAATTTGTTGAGCAAAAACATTTTACATTTTAAATCATGACGATCATCTGCTTTAAATCATCTGCTTTTCATTTGCACCCTTTGAAGAGAACACTTTGACATCTCAACCCCTCCGTTTCTCTGTTTATTGACCCTTCCCTGCGAGCGCGTTTGTCGTCCGGGATCACAGGTGTTGCTCTGCTTTCATTTGGAATCCCAACGCAGAGGTTGACAACGCACCGCCGGAACATAAATCACACGCCCGAAGCCTCCAGATGGATCTTATTCACAGCAACTCACCAAACATCCAAGACAGGGCATGTGACCCCAACTGCGGGAACGTCCGGGCCGCGGTGAAAATATGTGGACGGACTGAGAAAACAGCATTTAGCAAAAAACAAAAAAAAGAGGATTATTCGGAATGCAAACCCACATCAGAGGCAGTGTTTGCTGCCTCTGTTCTGGATGGACATCATATCCTCTGAGGCGTCTCAAAAAAATACGAGGCTCCGACCGCTGACATGTTGACACTGCTGCCTTTGAGTGGGATTTGGGAACCACAGTCGTTACAGAGTAAGCGGCCACTGTTTACCTAAAGGAATGCCTGATGTTTCACATGCATTCTTAACATTGTCACACACACTGAAATACCATAAAAAAAATCCCACAAGAAAACCAAATACATTTACGATATGAAAGTAAATCCCTTTTTGCATGTTTTATTGAACAGAATTGAAATTTCTAATTTGTTTTTCACTTTTTGTTTTTAGATAAGTCACCCATGCAGTATAAAAACGCGTTTTTTTCTTTTCATGCCATTTTTGGTATTTTATTGTTGCAACATGGATTTCCCATGAATATCACTGCAACGAGATACATGTGGGTGTTGAAAATGAGAAATGTATCAAAATGACTGACAGGCAGAACAAAACCCGCAGCAGGTTTAGGTTTTACTACAGACAAAAGCTGGCACAAAAAAAAAAAAGCTCCCATTGTTTCATACATAACATTCATACTAATTAGGCACTCTACCAGCACTTTGAAAATCTATCAAATTACAGAATAAATTGATAGATTTGATCATTTTGATAGAGTTGTATGCACACTCACTAATAGTTGTGGATCATATCTTGAATTAGGTCAATTTTGTAATTGGTAACACTTTATTTGAAGGAGTGTCCATAAGTCTGACAACGCAGTCATAAACATGTCATAACACCTGCTATGAACATGAAGGAGTCTTTGTGAATGTCTGACTGTTGTCATGAACTGTCAATCAGCAAATAATGAAACTTTTAGTGCAAAGTTGACACTTTTAGTACACTTTTAGTTTTAGTACAACTTTGCGTTAACAGTGTCATTATTTACCGATTGACGGTTCATCGACATTCACAAAGACTCCTTCATGTTCATGACAGGTGTTATGTCATGTTTATGTCAGTCTTACTCACGCTCTTTCAAATAAAGCTTTACCATATAAGGTGTGAATGTTTTAGTTTTATAAACGCACAATATAGCTCCAGTTACTTACAGCTTTTCCTCATTAATGACCATTTAAATTGATTTCAACAAAAATGTTTCCTCAGTTTCAGTTTTAGCTAACTACCTCTCTTTAAAATTTAAAGAAAGCAAAGAGAAGAAATGCACAAATAAAGCCTTTTCACTTCTCACTTTTTGGGACTCTTACTGTACTAGACTTTAAAAGTTATCGTCTACTATAATTAGTTTGAGCCTTTGTCTGGCATGTGGTTATTCTCTCTCTCTTTTTTTCCTCTACGCACTACTTGTGGACTCGGCACGTAATCCGGCTGGATTTCCGGATGTGCGTGTTTTTATCTCTTTGTTTCCCTGTCAGTGGACTTAGCCCTTGATGCTTCCTGAAAAGCTTAAGATCTCATGAGACAGGAAGTAGAGAACTAAAGATCCATTTAGTTCAGTTGAGAGATTCTGGCCTCAGGTCCTTGCTTTCTGGTGGGATTATCATCTTAATGCTTTTGACATTCCAATTGAGATTTTTTTTTCTTCCATTTTTATGATGTGACAATGATGCTTGCCCAAAGCAAAACCAGGTAGACTATGGGTTCTCTTGATTCAATCAAGTAACAATCCTTCCCTCCATGTGTTTTACTAACCGTATATTAGACCACTGTGTCATAAAATTAGCCATATCCCTGACAAATTTAGACTGTTTGAATTCACCAATTACAGACAGCAACAAAACACAGAAAATAACCAAGTGAGTTGTCTAAAATTCATCCACACTGACTCAATGCTAGTCATTATCGTCCATGTTCACACAGCAGGCAGATGCTACCCAAATTAGTTTATTTTTACCCATATCCGACTGTCACCACAGTCTCAACAGTCAAACTTCGATCTTTACATCCAAAAAACATAAATTATTACTTCTGTAAACAGTGTGCTGACGTGTAACGTCAATGTTCTTGCTCTGTGCATGTGGGTCACTTTGTCTGAAGGGTTTATGTCCCCGAAGTCTCATTGCACTCAAGTTTAATTAGTAGTATAAATGACCATGAAAAAATAAATAAATCTGATTTTAGCAAAAAATTGAAAATGAGAAACAAGACCTGCTGTGTGACGATGTTTTCTATATTGGTCTAAGTTGGTTTGGATTTTCCTTAGTACAAGAAATCATCACTTGAAACCTGCATCTTGTATTTACTCATGTCATCCATCCATCCATCCATCCATCCATCCATCCATCCATTCATCGTCTAAACCCTTGCAGGATTCTTAGGGGGCTCCATTGGTCATTGGGTGTATGTTCTGGACAGGTCACCAGTCCATCGCATGGCAACACAGAGAGACATAGGACAAACAACCATGCACTCACTCACACCTAAGGATGAAATAGAGAGACCAATTTATGGAACAGTCATGTTTTTGGACAGAGTGCCTGAAGAGAACCCGCACATGTACAGGGAGAACATGTACAACTCCAAGCAGAAAGACCCAAGGGAACCCAGGACCTTCATGCAAGACAACAGTGCTACCAACTCTGCAACCTTTTTCAGGTTACACATTTGCTGACCTGATTCAAGTAAGAGTGACAAAATAGCAGAATCATGGAGAAATCAGTAGGGCAAGTACTTTAGTACGCCACCGTTTAACACATTAGATATAAAAAAAAAATTATATGTGCCTCAACAACAACATTGTGAAATAGGAATAAAGAGCTTGTCAAACATAATTCAAATAATGAGCCAGCAGTTGTTACAGTGGAATATCTTGGCTGATGTGTAAATGGATGTGTTGGCTTACACTTGCGCTTTTCTGTTACAGACTGTGACAGACTGGAGTTGTCTGAAAACCCAGAAATCACACCCCGTCCTCATTCACAGCTCCTTCTTTTCTTTTCCCACATGTACACGCAAACACACACACACACACACACACACACACACACACACACACACACACACACACACACGGGTGTGCACTCTCCCGTATGCACAAGAACGGGGACTGTGGGACACCGGGAATGATAATAGAGACATGTTAATGTGTGCTAATGATGCTGTTATCTCCTGACGAGTGCAAATGGAGCGAGAGATTAACAACGGTGCGACAGGGAATGAGGTGTTGTAGGCTCACCGGCACATGTGGATGAGCGAGTTGCGTTTTCGTGTCTGCTAGCCGTACTGTAAGGAAAAGACAGAGGACTTAGTTTGTGTATGCAACTCTACTTCCCCTCGGCCTTTGACCTCCTCCTCTGCCTGCTGAGCGTCCCACAGGAAGACACACTGACCCCCTCGGGGAGTGGATGAGTTTGTGTGTGTGTTTGTGTGTGCACTCGCACGTCCTGCTTTCTTAACTCTACACGCCGCTTACTTTTTGCTCTCTCTGAATCTCGGTTGTGATCTGATCAGAGCTCACACCATTCATGCCTCCGACTCGCTTAGGTCGGTTTCACTTGAAGTTGTGCCATTTAATCGCCACTACAGCAGCTTTTTTTGGTTGAAGAGCCTCCTCGGTTTGAACATTTAGCCCGTAGAGCAACATTGCTTTCACAGGCTTGCATCATGAACGCCCACACACTGTGGGCCTACACACTCACTCCTCTTCAAACGCAGCAGCATTTCACATGCCAGAGCTGCGTCTCAAAGAAACACGTCAAAATTCGCTGGGAACGGGGAAGGAAAGCGAAGACGCTCGTCTCCGACATAACACCGTCGGGATTTCGGTAAATTAAATTAGCCGTTTCTCACTAATGTGTCCAAATGCGTCTATAATCAAGCACCCAAATCCTTCCAGAAGTTCACTTTCACTCCAGGCCCCTTTAGCCTGTCGCAATGCCAGAAATATATAGCAATGTCAATGCCATCGAGATGTTAAGTGGCAGGTTTTTAGAATATATAGGTTGCTTGTGGTGTACTTTGCAGTGCTGGTTTCCTATTAGACACACAAGTGTTGTGCATTCAGATCTCAGTTTGAGGAATAGCAAATATTTGATTTTACCCTCATCCAATTTTCTGGAGGTTGGCAGAAGGAGTTGACGTAACCAAGGCGACTAGGGTAGGTGCCAGGGTAAGTTATGAGAAGAATGAAAAGTACCTATGTTTCCATCCAATTGTCATGGAAATTTTGAGCAACTATTTAAAATGTTACAAGGAGGGAAAAAAAGTAAAGAAAATGCGAATTAGAAGTTGATGTTACGCATGGCTGAAATAAACAGGAAGTAGAGGTTGCAAGCATAGATCACATGTTTCAGAAAAAATTGAGAGGTTTTCAGGAATTTGTTGGTGCTGGACAAGTTGTAATTGTTCCTCAATGTCAACAAGAATTGGAGAAAGAAATGCAATTCAAATGCAATCTGATCAGTTAGGTGAGGAAAATTTGGCAAGTGTGTCTCCATCTCCCCTTTAGCACATTAGAACTTTCTTGGAAACGACAAAAAACACCTGAAACAACTGTAAAAACATTTTTGAGAAGTTAAGGAAGGCGTTTGCAATTTTTCCGTTTCCATCAACTTTTTCTAACGCAACGCTTCAAACCGTGCATAAAAAATACTGGAAACGTGGCTAGTGTGAAAAAGGCGGACTCTCGGGGACCGAGGTGAGTCATCCAGGTAGGATGTGTTGATCTGAACTGACGGAACGGATCAGAGGACCTCTCACTTCGTTCTGGAACATACAATAAGCATTGAGGAAGCACTGGGAGCTTTTCAAAAACAGACATCGATTACTGCAGCTAATGCTGACAATCGGACATGGAATGAGAGTCCTGCACGTCCTCTTAAGAAGAGGTTCAACATGATGATTGAACTCAGATGATTCAGCAGCACAGCAGAGCAACCTCAGCAGCAGAAAACACAGGAAATACACATAAACCTTCCTGGATCGCAACAAGTCTCTCTGAATCTGCTCAGTTCAATGATGCGTCCCTTTAGCCTGCATGTTTCGCTTCTACACCTCAAAACATGGAAATGTTGTTTGTACCCTGACTGCATGGTTGTTGACTTATTCGATTTAGTTTTGGGAATCAGTTTAAGTCATTACTGCTGCTGTCAAACTGACGTTGCTTACGCAGACCTTAATATGACTTTTCAGGTCATACTTGCTAAATTACATGTTCAACATAGTCTCACATTTGTTCACTGCGTTTATTTACTTCTGTCTGTTGTACTGTAAGACATGTTTGTTCCTTTTACTAATAAGAATGTGTGTATAGGGAAGGTGTCGGAAATAAGAATTTAAAATCAAGGTTTCTGAAGTAACCTTAGAAAAACCCTCGATTCATCATTTTATCTAATTATACACCCACGTCTAATCTATACATGGCTTATCTAATCTTCAAAGAATAATTGGGAACACTTTATTTGAAGGGGTGTGCATAAGACTGACATCATACTGTCATAAACATGACATAACCACTGAAGGAAGGAGTCTTCATGAATGTCTATGAACGTCATCATGAAGTGTCGGCAAATAACAAAAAATTTACACTTTTAATGGTCTTTTGATGCACCTTTTAGTACAACTTTGCATTAAAAGTGTCATTATTTACCAAATGACACTTCATGACAACAGTCAGACATTCATGAGGACTCCTTCATGTTTTGGACAGGGGTTATGTCATGTTTATGTCACTATCATGTGACAAACTTTGCTCTGTTATGCAAACACCTTCAAATAAAGCATTACCAAATAATTACTAATCAAATGAACTAGCAGAAACACCAAGTTATCATGTGCCGTTTCATTTAGGTTTCAGAGCTCAAAGTAACACAGAACACACACTTGTGAAAGTTGCTTATGATACTCTCATGCAGACCTGTGACTGTTTATGTTCTACAAGGTCTCAGTCCTGCACTTGATAAAAATCAATCACGGTACACATGGTTCAGTATTTGCATCATTTTTGATGCGAGTCACACACTTCCAATATATTTAATCCTTTATCATGCGAGATGTCTGACACAAATATCATTCATATTGACCCAGTTGAGTTCCACAGCTCCTGTTGTTCTCCAAAACTCACCTCATCTATGAAACTCACACTGTGTGACATCATCGACTTAACATGTGACTTATGTCCCAAACAGGGACTCACCTTAGCGACTATAACAACAGAATGGGAAGGAAAAGAAACTGTTTGATTGGCAAGAAAATAAGGCCAGCCTGGTCAAGAAGAAGCAAAAATTCTACAGCTGAGAAGATACCCTCCATCAAAGGAAGGTTGTATTTTTGCAACAACCGAGGCAGCAAAAGAAATCAGGACGTGCTAGTTTCCCCAAAGCTCTTAGGAAATAACTACCAGTGTCAGTCCTTCGGATCTCTATATTTTCCTTAGTGTCCTCTTCCACCTTATATCCTCATTCTGCCATATGTGCTGCCAGTCTACAAAAACCATCCCTCTCTTCCTCCATCATCCACGGCCTGTTCCTGAGTTGCTGCTCAAGCTTCAGAGAATGGTTGGTTGATCGTAGTTGGGGAGGGGGATGGGCAATGACTGGTTTTGCACTATTCAAAGCCGGTGAAATATTCATGTATATGTGACTGCTTCTCTGTGCGCGTGCAACTTCACGTGTACCGCTTCTCGCTCCGTTTGATTACAGTACTCGCGTCCATTCACGTTTGTGACGTCAAATGGAGCGGCGCCGTCGGAGCTATACGTTGGAATGTGCAGCTCGGCTAGTTACCGTGCATGTGCCGCGTTTCCTTTTTTGTGCCAGGTGATGCATAAGAGCTCTGTCATTTACTTCAGCTCCCTAAAATAAGACCCGGTACATCAATTACCCATGAAACGCTCTGCACACGCTCTCATGGTCGACCTAGGGTGGAATTAGCAGAACATGCCTGCTATTTTCCATAATGATATACGATGCACTCTGCAGCCAAAGAATATCCATTTATGGTCTCATATTTGCTAGGTCTGAATCTGCATCGGAGCGCCAGCAAGTTGGAGAGATGAGCCTCCTTCTCAAGCCGTCTCAGTTTCAATGCACAGCCGCATATTTAAACAGTCAAATCGACCACGTTTGTTTAGTCTTTTGACAAAAACAATAGTGAGTAAAGAGCCCCGTGCCTCTTTCAGTGAGCTGTCAACCGTAAGTTCAAGCTCTTCTTCACGTTCTTATCCCTCCACATCTCTCAGAGGTTCATTGAACAGCTGATGCCCTTTTCTTCATCTATCTCACGACTTTTTTCTCTCGTCTCTAAACCTCTTCTTAACTGACTTGCAAAACACACGTCAACACAGATGTACGCAAACACTCGCTGACATGCGCCACCACTGCCAGTTTCCCAGTCCTCCTCTCTTCGCCGCCCCCAACCTCTCACATCTACTCTGCCCTTCTATCCCCCTTCTTCCCCTCCCCTCTCTCTCTCTTTCTCTTCTCCCCCATCCTCCCCTCTGTTGCTGAGTTGACCAAAGGCAGCGGTCGGTACATGTATAGCCGGTTGCTATGTGGGTGCCATGACAACCGTCATGAATTCGACATGGCGCTCACGTAGCCAGGCGGATGTGAGCCTGTGTGGATGCAGAGCGCTTCAAATGGCGCTCACGTATCCAGAGAATGAAACTCTCGAGGGGAGTTGGGTATAGATTTAGACGCTTCCTCCACTTTTCTCTTTTTTTTTTAATACACTTTGTGCAAATGGGGAGTGTATTTTTTGTGTTTGCAGGCTTGTCTGTACAACCATGCATGATCAGATCAGAGAGACATCAATAGTTTTCATTGTGTGCAAAAGCTAGAAAACCATTTTTTTTCCCATAAGCATGTGACGTATAAATGTTGCCGCCCTATCAACGGTTATATTAATCATGGATCAAGAGCTTCCCACAGATTTTTGATACTTTTGTTTTTTGGTCACATTTTGGTATTTTATGTATTTTAAGATCAGACAATGGTAATATGAGTAAACATAAGATGTAGTTTTCATATGATAATCTCTCATATAAAAGCTATCCACACCAACTTGACCCTTTATTTTGGTGCTATTCCTCTAACTTAGGAGTCTTTTACACCATAGACTTGGTAGAATTTACATTTCATTGACGAATTTTTACATTGGAAGGTCTTTAGGTCACACCACACAATCTGAATTAGCTTTAAGTCTGGACATTAACTAGGCTACTGCTAGCCTGGCCATTGTCTTCCTGCACAGTTCCACTCGATTCTCCTTTCCCTTCAGTGCTCTGCCTGGGATTTGTCCCATGGAGTTCAATTTCTCTGGCTGAATTTTAACTGGACCAGTCAGCAAACAGAAGTAGGGGCTATGAACGATTTCTGCTTTGTTTCAGAACTGTAGTCTGCAAATATAGGATTGTAGTTTAGCAATGGGAACGGAGGAAGTGAACTTTTGGAGTCAATGCAATTTCCGCTGAGGTTCACTGAGTTGGGGCACTATATACAGTCAAACGTTAGCAATTGGCTAAAGTCAGATCCAACAGTTTGAAACTTCAGCAGAGTTCAGCAGAGCAAGCAAATGTTTATGAATAGCCGAGGGTCCAGACCTTCTGGACGAAGCAAAGCAAAGAACAAGAGGCTGTTTTTTTTTTGTTTTTTTTTTACCAGGCTATATGTCACTGCATTAACTTCATTAGATTCATTAGACAGCAAAAATCATGGTTCCATCAACAATGGCAAGTTGTTGAGGTTCCAAAGCACCCCCAGACCACCATATCTGAAATGTTGTATTAGTTTCACTCATACCTCCATAGCTTCATAGCTTCCAAAATGTTTAACTTCTCTCTCGTCAGTCCAAAGAATACCCATCCCAGTCCTGAGGATTGTCGAGAGGTTTTTTGATAAATACGAGTCTTTATTTTCTTTTCATATCTAGTTATGGTTATTTCATTTGTCAACAAGGCGGAGAAATTGTTTATTTCACGTGAAAGGTGTTGAAAACTACATTCTACTTTTCTTATGTTGAAACCTGTTGGATGATCTGAAACTGTATGATGGGACAAGAAAACAGAAACAGAAGAAATCTGTGAGAGAGCACATACGTTTTTACAGCACTGCAAAATATTATATTTAAAGACCAAGTAAAGACATAAGTATGATAGATTTCTTGTAGGAAACAGTTGAATACAAATTCAGTTTCATTTTATGGCTTAAAGTTGGTTGAAACATCTGATATTGACTGAAAATAATCTTCTGAGAGGGAAAAAAATAAGATTCCACCTCTTCCCATGACTTAAAATAGAAATCGTTTCTGTTTCTCTTCAAATTCTCCTCTGTTAAATCGGTTGCACAACGTCTTGCTGTGATTGCTCGCTTGCAAAGAAGAGCTCAGTGCCCATCTCATTGTTCGCATTTGTCAGCTCCTCTACGTCGTAGGAGTTGCCACCATTTACACTCCTACATCCCTGTTGCTACAACTGATACAGATAGAGGCTCTGCCATCTGATGTGCTCCACTGACGTCCTTGTCGTTGAAAGTCTGCAGATTCTTCCAACTGCACCCCAGAGATACGCTTCTCTGCAGAAGACATGGCACTAGACAGAGTCTCCTGCTGCCAGTAGATGCGGAAAGCGTTAAGGTTTGGGTAGCTATGGATGCCTGATGACAGCAAAGAAAAGTTTTAAGTACTGGGTGTAAAGTTTAATGGAGCTTTATTCTAGAGATGCACGATACTATCGGCATGGTAACAGTATTGGCCGATATTAGCTGTAAAATGTAATATCGGACATCGGCTATTCTGTTAAAATTATTCACAGATATAAAAGGCGTTTTTATATGACAACTCAGTGACAATGATGCCTGCAGCACAGCACAACACCATAAGAAAATGTTAGGCATTAATGCACGACTGATGCGTTTCCACTTGTTGCTTGTGAACAGGTTGAGTTTTGTGAAAATTTACAAATATGCATCATTTGAGTGTCGTAGTCGTCTTAGAGAGAGAAGATGTCATGAGTAAATTTGACATAGTGCAAGTTGAAAGAGTTGCATCATTTTCAGCCTCCTTTTTAGCATTAGCATTTGGTAGCAGGCTAAACTGACTAAGATAATGCAGTATGTTAATTCCACAGCAGAGAAAGCCATATAGTTTCAGAAAGTAGGTATAGGAAACAAATATATCCAATTTGGTATCGATTATCGGCCGAGTTTTAGTATATTGGCATATCGAACATCGACCAAAAATCCAATATCGTGCCTCCCTACTTTAATCAGTTTGCAGCTAAATGAGGGATTGAGTCAGAAAAAAAACTACCACCAAAATGTTTTGTTTTTTTTGTTTTTTGTCTAGACAGAAAGTTATTTGGTGAATTAAAAAAAAACCTTTCAAAGTTCAAAGTTGATGGGGAGGTTGGGGTAGTCAAAGGACAAGATTACTTAGATTCATTGCAGTCTTCAGTCTTTGGCTTTAGGTTGATGAGGACATTTTACACCAAAACACACAGAATCCATTTTGTTCTTGATTTCCCCTGTGATGTCACGCAATGAGGCAAAGCTGCCTTAAAATACATCTGCAGGTGTGCCTCCATTTTGAATTCTTTAAAGTTTACGCAGCCTCAAAAATCAGCATTTGGGCTTTCCAAATTATGCTAAGCAGTCATGGTGTCGATATAAAATCAATTAAGTTTTACAATTTATAGTATGCAAATATACCACAGCACCTAGTTTCAGCTGTATTTTTAGCATGAAGGCTTTCTGATTAATAATGTAAAAATGGAAACACATTTGAAGTGGTGGTATGACTTTCTGTTATGAGTCACTCAAAGTGAGGTGTACTAACGCCTTTAGACCTTGCAGTCTTAATCAGCTGCCTTTAAAGGAAGCAGTTGTAAATACTTCAGAAAGAAAGAAGGAGGAGGATGTGAAAGTCACACCACCAGCTGCAAGGTAGTCAGGGCCAGACGCAGCAGAGAAATAAGCTCAACCAAGACCAGATAAAAAGGAAAAGAAAGGCGGCACCTGATGAGGTCTGAACAGAAAACGGCCATGTTCAGAGCGGCTCAGACCGAGTGGCAATCGCACCGCTTTACTGTAATCTGTCCCCGTACCAGTCCTGCCAACTACTGTCCACATGCCCCTTCTTACCAGTGAGGCCAACAAATAGGTCTGGCGCGGATTAGCATTCAAAGACTCGCAAAACGCACGCACAAAATGTCTTTTTTTTCCCCCTCTCTTCGGCACATTCAAGACCCTTTCATCCGTACTCCAGAGATTCGTACACGGCTGTTTTCACAGGCTCACTCATAGTCGTACACAAACACCCGCCCACACAAATTCACACGCTGTTTAGCCACATCAGGCGCTCAAGGAATTAAAGGGATCCAGTTTGAAGGTTGGAGGCCCTGCGTTCTAAATATATGCTTTCTCCTTCCTCAACATTGTTACGCAAGCTATTAGGAGGCTGTAAGATTGCTTTGGGGGGGAAAACAACAATAGAAAATTGATCATTTCAAAACATTTTGAGGCGATTTTACAACTTTGAGTCATCACATCCATCAACAAGAGATATTTAACTCTCAATACCTGGTGGATTTTTTTTCTTAGACTTAAATGTGCCATTTCAATGCATGACTATGCTCTTCGGCCATTTTTCTGCCCCCGTCTTAGTGCTCTGTATCCTTAGTACTTGTATATTATTACAGTAGTAGGTATTATTATTCTACCCTGTTTAATATCTATGTACATGTACAATTTTCTACAAAGTGGTAGAGTGCTATAACCTGTTTAAGTCCAGTAGCATAACCAGTTAATCGTATCTTCAAACAAACTCAGAAGGATGCAGTGACTGCACTCTCACCTTTTTTTATTTTTCTCACACACACACACACTTGTCAGTGTAATGCCTCAGGGTTTGCTTTGTCATTACCAAGTGACAAATGACCTCATGAGCAACTGCTACATTAAAATGGAACGTGTTTTTAGAAGCTGCAGGGAAAAGACCCCGCATTCGCTGATCTAAACTTAGAAGAGTCCCGACAAGGTAGAGAAAGATTACCTTTGCAGGCACGTAATTTCATTCTTCCCTCTTCTCCCCCCACCCCAAGTTCAATCTTTGTCATTAAACTTGTCGGCTTGAGGCTAGCAATCATCATTTTATAGCTGTGTCATTGTTGTTTTTGTTCAAGGCTCTCCTCTAATTTGAACCTTTTGGAAAGTCTTGAAAAGTTATCGAAGCATCTCTGATGGAGTCACAGCCAAATTCTGGAACTCGTTCGGGAACGAGTCATGGGATTTTGTCACGAATCACGCGAACAGACTGCAGTTGAAAGAAGATGTGTACACGTAAACGTCATTTCTCACTATTTCTGACATCGAATCAGACTAAACCTGTCCTGTTTCAGGTCATTTTGGGTAATCATTTCTATTTATCAGGATGCAGAAAGAGAGAGACCTTATGATTTCTTTACTTAGATTACAATGTCTTTCAACAATCTGGGAAAACCCAGATGATGATGTCATTTCTTTTTGAACTTAGATCACAACATAAGACGCATTACGAGGCACGTCTGTTGGTATATGTTTTAATGTGACACCTCCAATTCTCTGATTCCTTGAGTTTCATCATAGAAAAATATCCAAGAAACGTGGATTTTCGGGTATTCCTTCCTAATATAGTCTATTCAAAAGTAGGGGGGAGAGTGTCATTTTGAAATATGATGTAGAAAACGTATTAAATTGTGATATTAATATATGTAGGAACTCCGTACTTATAGGCTCATGTGCTTTTGCTAAAGTCTCTCGTCAATGGTTTGAGGACCAATCACACCAAGTTAACAAGTGCAAAAAGTTAAGTTTTTTTTAAGCATTTGTAGTTGCTTCCTGTTGGCACAAGTACTCTTTGTAGAAAATAAGTGAAGCCTTCTGAGTAACACTTGATCTTCTTTGGTTTCTGGTTAACCAATCCTAGTAGTGAGATTTAAAATGTCTTCAAGCCACAGATCTGAAAATCAACTCCTCTCTTCCTCTAAGGAAGATGGTGACAAGGTCGTGCCGACTGACTTTCAAAACGCCAGTCATCGAAAGTGAACAATCGTCGCAAATTATTTCAGAAGAACCAAGCGAGATCACAACACTGAGTTAATCTGCGCTGGTTGTTATAAGAACAGCTTAAGGGAGATTTCCGACTCACCAAGTCCCCCAAATTAATGCTTTGATGCGTTGAGGTTTTTGCTTCACTCGGTGATCCACAAATGTCCAGAGGCAGCTCGAGGAAGGCCCATCATGTTGTCACCACATTAACAGGTAGAAGCTCTTATTCTGCCCGTCTGCTTTAATAAGAGTTAATAATGGACCATTGGAAGCAAAGAAACAGTCTGAAAATGATAAACGATGGCTCGGCCTGTTATCGCAGTGACAGTGTAATAGGTTAACAATTGGGTTGTTGGTGTTTTACAATACATTAATTCACACTCAATGTGTTTAGCTCAAAGATATTTGAGCTATAGAAACGGGGTGGGGGAAAGAAGAAGAATTGCTGCATTAAAGAACCTTTCAGACGAAACACAAAATTCTGTGTTCGTCAGCGTGCTCCCCGTCCTCATCCGCCAGCGGAGGAAACTGTGTCACATACACACAGGTCTCAAGATTTGTAGCTAAGACTTTTCTTCTTCTTCTTCTTTGTTGCTTTTCAGCGTTATTGAACAGTCCTGCTGCCTGCTGAGCCACACCAGAAAATAGAATCAGGGTTTTGAAACAGGGAGCCTACACACCGGTTTGTGCCACAGCTTTTTCTAGCTAAGCTGCAGCCTAAAAAAAACAACATAAAATAAAATGAAATATAGAAACAGTCAAAATGCAAGCAGTTAGCTTATTTTAGCCAGTCAGTGTGGGGTAAACTTGATCACATAAGTATGATGAATTAATTTTTCTTAATGTGTACTCATTTGATTTTTACAAACGTATTATTGCGATTTTAAGGGTAAGGCCAAGATAAAGCAGTGCTTATTTGTGAAGTAGATGACATGATATGGTTTTTTAGTTTTAGTTTTACATATTTACCAATAAAGATAAAAAAAAAATGCGTCTTGAAACTGGATTCCCTGAAATGTGGATTTGTAGATCCACGTATTTATGCCTCTGTAGAGGCATTTAGATGTGCATTTATTAGCTTTGCACATCTCAAAACTGAAACATTTAGTAATTTTTCTACTACATTAGACTGTTACCTTATAATTACATTAAAATTACAGTAAAATACATTAAAATTTGTGGTTATAAAGAGATAAAATGTGAATACTTTTGCAGTTTTTTTTTTTGTTTGTTTGTTTTTTTTTTTTTTTTTTTTATATATATACCAGGGCTGTTTTAGGTGTTTCTTTTGTTCCATTTTGTGGGATGATTCGTGCATTTCCCTCCTGGTCCCTTTCTCTGGAATGCCCAGTGTGTACTTTTCATGGGCAGAAGTCAACAAACCTCATCGGGGAAACGGACAATTATTTTTGTTTTCAAGACGGCGAAGGTGGAATTCGTGGAATCCGTCCTGGGAAGGAGAAATGGAAGGAAACAAACACTTTAAGAATGTTGCATGAAACTGTAGATAGAAAATATCCAGTTTTGTTTTTTTAAAGAGACATCTACAAATGAGAAGGAAAGTCCGTCAGAGAACTGACTGAGATAACGAGATAACTGTAAAATACGTACACATGGCTCCTTGTTTAGGAATGTAGGCGGAGGATCTTCTTGCGTAATTTTAATTTTGAACTTGTAAATATTTGCATCCGTGCAGCAATGCACAGAAGCCAGTGGGCCAGTTGCATATCTGTGCGTTTATGGTCCTCTGCACTTGTTTATGTCTCTTTCTGCCAAGTTAGCCCTGCACAGCACAGAAAAACCTCTATTGTGTTTTCTATGCAGTTGCTCTTAGAAAGCCTGGTGCGAGTCGGAACAATGAGGATCAGGGATCAGTGAACAAGGGGCCTGGCACTGTATTTCTGGTGCCTGTACAGGCTGGATAAACATTCCTGAGATTTCTAGCAGATTTTGAAAAAAAAAAAAAAAAAAAAGCCATAACTTTAATTTGTAGGTATTGTTATGAGAGGATAGCAAAAAAAAAAAAAAAAAAAAAGC
>NW_015113178.1:60980-63584 GCF_001443285.1 Poecilia latipinna | reverse complement strand
AAACCAAACTTTTATTTTGAGGGTTTTTTTAGAAAGGGAGACAAAAAAAAAAAAAAAAAAAAACCAAACTTTTATTTTGAGGGTTTTTTTAGAAAGGGAGACAAAAAAAAAAAAAAAAAAAAAGACCTTTCAGAAAGACAGCCATAACTCTGGACATGCCAACTCATTGTTTGACTAGTTGTGGCAAAATTGGGATAATCCTTAGTTGTGTGTATGTGTATGTGTATATCATCAGTTAAGAAGTAGATGTGTTTTTATTTATATAGAGCTCAGCTGAGTGCTACAGCAGAGTCCTATATCATGTTTTATTCATTGCACAGACAGCAATTTTTTCTAAAATATTTTTGTGTTGCCATTAGGCAACACATCATCTAATTGTTTTTTTTTCTTTTAATGTTTTTTTTTTGCATTATGACATTTTAACCACTTTTCAGAACAAAACAGTCTGTGTCGACAGAGTTCCTTCAACACGAGGATGCAAAAAAAAAAAAAAAGGCCTGTTGAGTCTGCAACAGCGAGCACAGTTCATATTTGAATCACAGTGACATTTATTGTGATAAGTTATTTTCAAATGCCTTTAGAGGAGGAATGTAGAGGAAGGCGGCATATGACAGTGGAAAGTCCCTGAAGCAAATACTAGCTGAAGGTTGTGAGCACCATCTGTGAGAGGAAAGACGCCTCGGGAGTTTGTGATTCTATGAATTTTTTTTAATCCTGCAGTTTTTTTTTCTTTGTTTGTTTTGTGTTTAGATTTCATTCTAAAAGTCCAGAACTATTATCATGCTAACGGTCCTTATATCCCGACAGCCGTAGTGCCGCTAACAGTGATGGAAATGGCTTTGAGAGGACAGCAGTGAGTACGTGTAAATGTCACAACTAGCAAAAGCCCGCCGTAATTACAGCAGTAATAGTGTTCCGACATAGACGTGCGAAGCTGAGTGGCAGCTGAGTATCCTCATTCAGTATCCGACCGTGATCCCACTCCCGTGTAGATCACAGCTGCACAAAAACCAAATATGCTCCCTACTATGAAGATTTTCACTGAGCAAGAATCTCAATTATGCTTTTTTTTTTTCTCCTACGCCCACCACTTCCTTTCAGGAGAAGGCCACACACACACACATACACGCACACACACACATACACGCACACACACACAGAGGCGCACACACACACAGAGGCGCACACACACGCACCGTAGGGATGTTGCATAAAAACAAACAAAAACAGAGTCTGTCCAGTGGTTTGTGCTGCCAAAACCTGCAGCCACAGCGCTCCTGCTGCAGCCCAGACAGCAATCTGCGTGTGCGTGTGTGTGTGTGTGTGTGTGTGTGTTTGTGTGAA
The DNA here is from genome assembly GCF_001443285.1 of Poecilia latipinna. Classification (NCBI taxonomy): domain Eukaryota; kingdom Metazoa; phylum Chordata; class Actinopteri; order Cyprinodontiformes; family Poeciliidae; genus Poecilia; species Poecilia latipinna. The sequence continues at coordinate 62,240 of NW_015113178.1, read as the reverse complement.
GGTTACAGGGAGTGACAGACAAGATACGGTGAAGAATGTGATTTTGGTAACTTTGCATTTTTAGAGCAACCACTGGCCACTGTTGGGGGAAGCTGACCATTAGAGAAGAATGTAAGGAATTCTCCTTAAATACCAGAAGAAAAAGAAAAGCAGGACATGTCAGATCAAAGTGGGCATTTAATTCAGTGAAAACACATAAAAAATAAAAATAAAAAAAAACTGCAGAAAGCATCCTCTGTCGTTGCCTTTATGGTTAAAAATGTCTGATTTAATTTCCCAACAGCCACAGGTTGCAGAGTTAAACTTTATGGTCTACATGTGAAACACTATGTTTGCAGAGCAAAAACACTATGCATCATTTGACCATGCCATTCTCACAGTAAAACATGGTGGTGGCAGCATCATGCTGTGGCAAAAACTTATTAACAGCATAGATGGGGAAGCTGGTTCATGTGTCCGTTCCCTTAAAGATCACAGTTTGGTCCAACAAATCTTGATTTTTGTAGTGTGTCAAAAATTTAAAAAGTTTAAAGGGTGCGAAAACCTTTCTTCGCAGACGGTGTAAGACGCCTGGAAACAGTGAGTAACCAAATTCAAATGTAAAAATAATTCATTTGCTCAGCCTTGCATAGTTAACACAATAAACAACAACATTTATCAGGAAAAATAACATGGTTTGAGCATGAAATTCGTAGCGGCTAGCTCCCTCTTGAGTTCCAGGTTAACAAAAGGAGGACATTTTGTATCAGAGTTTCCCTCAGTGTATTAAAGCCTGTCAGGCCACCAGGCTAAGCATTGTTTATTTATTTTAGGGATTTTTTATGTTTATAGCAATAGTTTTTAGGTATTGTTGATAATGTCTTCCTATAAAACGTAATTTCCTAATGATGTTTAAAATTTTTGTGTCACCTTTAAACATCTTTTAACTCAAAAACACAGTGGGTCGCTGGATATGTGCCATAGTGCCCCCAACACTGGGCTTTCAGGGGGAATCCCAGCTGCATAATGCTAGCTCTGGCTAATGCAAGCTAGTGTTATACAAACTGCTAGGTAATACAGCCTTTTATGACAGTAAAAGTGATACTAATATGCTAAGGCAGGGGTCCCCAAACTTTTTCCTGCGAGGGCCACATAACTGTTCCCTTTTGTGATCGGGGGCCGGTCTTAGATTTTCGAGAAAGAAACCTTGGGAAAGTTTTTTTTTTTTTGGGGGGGGGGGGGGGGGGGGACGGAGGGAAAACTCGGGGCCGGGGGGGGGGG
>NW_015113178.1:55139-57230 GCF_001443285.1 Poecilia latipinna | reverse complement strand
TGGGGGCGTGGGGTACAGGTAGGCTAGTCATTACTTTTGGGCGGGGGGGGGGGGAGGTTGGATTACTGCCGACAACATATTCCCGTTTGTAGATAGATTTTTACCCAGATTGCAAATGGAACAATAACCGGGAGCGAAACGGTGACTGGTACTGACTATATACTCCATTGAGGAAAACTAAGTTTCATATCTGCTCAAGAGCCCCCCCTGGTGGTTGAAGAAAAATCCACATATATATGAAAAAAAACACTGAATGCTCTCTGGTATTGTTCAGGGGGCCGGACCAAATGAGGAGGCGGGCCGAATCCAGCCCGCGGGCCGTAGTTTGGGGACCCCTGTGCTAAGGGAAATAAAATGTGAAGCTAACCATCATTAGCTACTAATTTAGCAGCTAGCTCCCACCTGAGTTCCAGGTACACAAACATAGGACCTTCTGCATAACGCTATCGGTGCTTTTAAAGTGTATTTAAGCAAATAGGTGAGTTTTTTACTTTACTTCTTCACTTCCTATTTAATGACTTGTAGAGTAATTAAGCACAAAGCAGTTATTCTGATAAAAACACGATTACCTTAGCTATTTTTCAAAGGGTGAAGAGGGTTAGACGATCCTGAAATGCCCAGGAGAGAATCTGGTGAAGAAGCTGTGATGGATTTTTACAGAGCACGACTTATTTTGAACGACATCTTCTCTTCCTGTGCTGACCCAGAGTTAGACAAGTTTCTAATCACATATTTTGAAGGACATCAAGGCAAACAAGTTTCCTGTGATGGAGAAGCTGCCAAGGAGTTGGACCTCTGACTCTGCGTGACTGAAATATGCATTGCATGCGGGACGAGTCAAGCATGTGGTGCTGCCATAAGGAGCGAGCCAGTCAGGCACTTTGTATTAGTTTGTGAACCAGAAGAGGATCCTGCTGACAGAAACTTGTTTCTCTTGTTTAAGAGAGGAAATCTGCAGAAATAAACATTTTGAAAATTTCTATTTTGTGTGTGTGTGTAATTTGGACAGAACTACACAAACTTTGTTTGATATCAGGTAAAATGTCAACAATATCGATACCGATACCTTTTATTATTTAGGTTTGATATATCGTCAAACTTCTGACATTCAAGTGTTTTTGTGGTGTTTAGTTGAACTATTTTATTCAAACAAAGGAGAAAATTTGGACAAAGTTCAAAGGTGTCTAGAAAATAGTTTAGTGATATATCAACATGATAAACAAAAACAACAGAAAGACAAAACTAATTTTGTGCATTTTTTCCCTAAAACTAAGTGAATGAAATTATGATTTGAGAATTAATCAAAATAAAATCTTTGTTGAAGTAGATTTGAGAAACTACAACAAAAAAAATGAGATAAAATTTCAAGAAGGAATCCGAAATTAAAGTATCGGTCTTATCATGTTAGTATCAATCTGATACTGACTTGGTATCAATATCGATATTTTGGATGGACCCGCCCACCACCTTAGTGTTTGGGGTTCTATTTATATATTCCAAGTAAAAAGTGACTTGGAAAATCTTGTGATTTGATTACTGTGTGTTGGGGTAAAAGCTTCCCTTCATTTGCACGCTTAATGACTCTACTACGGCTTATTTGCATGTTCAGTCAATGTAATTGGGCATTTTATATTGTAAAAAATATTAATCCACATCATGCATGCCTGATGACACTAATCATGCAATTTATGGCAATTTCCTCCTTTTTTCTGGCTGGTTCTTCTCTAGTTCAGAATCTTACATATTTAAATTGGTCAGACTTCAGTGGGATTTGCTTTAGCCGAACGCAGGTAAAAAAAAAAAATCTGAATCAAGTATTTTTCTTAAAGGGTAATTATAGCTCAGGATTTGTTCAGAACCATATTTTTACCGTTATTGAAGTCCTCTTTCCTATTGTGATTAATAATGTTCTTTGCTGCTGTGATATGAATTTCTCCATCACTGAATTAAACAAGTCAGTCAGTCAGTCTTAAGTTAAGACAGCATGTCCGCACATCCTAAAAAAAAAGTCTTAAATTCATGTATCTAAAATTAAAGTCTTAAGATTTCTTTAATTTATATTTAATATGATGTTTTGGCCTTTGTGTGGCA
>NW_015113178.1:0-51310 GCF_001443285.1 Poecilia latipinna | reverse complement strand
TTTTTTTTTTTTTTTATCTTAAATTTGAATCAAAGTGACCTTAAAAAGATCTTAAAGTCTTAAATCCAACTTGCTGAAACCCTGAAAGAAGAAAAAGCACAAATGCGCCCAACCAAACGGTGCTGCCAGAATGTACTTGTTTTCCTTGCAAAGCTCCTTCGCTTCATTGTTTGCTCAAGCTTCTTAGTCAAATCAGACATTAATCAGCCTGATTTCAGTGGCAAGCTTTTTATATATTAAAAAAAAACCCAGCAGAGAACCGAAGTGCTGATGGAGGGCTTCAATGACATGATGATGAAATTGGGTCACGGGGAAAAGAAAGCATGGCTGTGGAAACCCTACCGTCTCCATGGCAACCGTCATGTTGACAGAGCTATCACCTCCTCATCTGGGTATAATCGCCGTGATAAGCAAGGAGACATCGTGCACCGTCCTGGGTGGATAATAAAACACACAGTCATTGTCCCGCCGGAGCGTTTCATCCCTCCCGTTAGGACCGCCAATCAATTTACAAATGAGTGCTGGGAATAAAGGAATATGCCTTGAATAAAGCTTTTTTTTTTTTTTGATAATTTTAAGGTCTCCCTCTGCCACGGACACGTATTTACTGTGCAATAGTGAACAGAGGGGTGAAGTCATAAAAGCTGAATCCTGGGGGCGTAATTATGATTATCTAATCTACAGTTAAATAGTGGATAACAGCGAGTGTGACAAGCTGGAGTTAGATGTGGTCATGCATTAACTCGGTTTATGAGTTCATGACAGAAACGTTGTTTATGCTAAGACAATGGTTATATTCATGAGCAGCGCTGCTGAGGTTTTTTTTATTTATTTATTAAGTTACTCATTACAGATATTAAGAATTAGAAAAAAAAATCAATTTTACATGAGTCGTGTTTCACAGGGCATATATTGAAATACATGGAATTCTACGAAAATATATATGATGTACAGAAATGATCAAATGTCCAGATTCCAGGAGACATTTTCTAGATTTGTTAATTTTAAAAATATAAAACAGTAAGGTTTAGTTTGGCAGATGTTCCTGCTTCAAATATGGAAGATTGGAAAAAAAACTGATAAGACGAATGAAGGATCATGGGTCACAGAAAAGGACATAAGAAAGGAAAAAAGAAGGAAACATGGAGAGAAGGAAGGATATGTGGCAGGAAAGAAGTTTATTGAATATAACTGCATTTATGTCAGACTGAAAGTCAGAGTATTAGAGTTTGTGTTGAATCAGTTTTGACGGGTCTCCTTTTAATCAGCGCTCTAGCAGAGCAACGCACCAGGAGGCATGGTCAAATATTTATGTCTGAAATATTATGAACTCATTTGACTTTTCCTAGAAGAAAAAAAATGGAAACAGTCAAGCCTCTGAAAGCCATTTTGAAAAAAAATAATAATAATTGAGAAAATGTTAAAATATAAATACAGCTTTATTATAAATGCTAATCCCAAGGTCCTCCGTTCCGTATCTTATCTGCCCTTTAGCCGTTTGCGATCTACATCTCTCCGTCGGCTGTAAAAAGACCGACTGTGAGCATGTCTATCATTTAATTGATCTCCAGTGGAGGAAGATAGTTGCCAAACATCCACACACCAGTAAGCACACAAACACACATCTTCTGTGTAGTAAAACGCACACAAGTACAGACAGAGAGACAGACAGACAGACAAACGCGGGACTACAATCTAATTGTTCCCATCATTAGTCATGGAAAAGTGTGTGACATGGTCAATGTTGTCACACAGCGATGCCCACTTCTCTGACTAAGTGACAGTGAGGACTGCTAAGAGTGTGTGTGTGTGTGTGTGTGTGTGTGTGTGTGTGTGTGTGTGTGTGTGTGTGTGTGTGTGTGTGTGTGTGTGATATGCAGGTCACTGGCCACAGTGGAGTGGGAATCTAGCTGGACTTGAGTGAAAGTGGCAGTTAATTCCAGGGCTTCCCACCAAGATTAGAAGAGGGAAGGAGGGAATGACGGAGACAGAGGCAGGAAGGAGGGCAAGCTGAAGGGTAGAAGTCAACAAGATACGACCAAATGAAACTGCAGTACCCACTATCTCTCTTGGACGCTGTTCGCCAAGGTGAGAGGTGAAGAGTACACGGGCGTGTGGATGACTGGGGGAGGAGGAGAAGAGCAGCAAACAGAAACACGCAAACACGTGCTAGCTAAAATGTTTTTGTCCAAGTCATTTGTCATACTGCTAAAATTGCTTGGTCTCACGTTGGGTTACGGCAGACTCTGTCGAATGAATATAATGTACATCACTAACAGATATTGTATGCCAAACACTTTCCTTGATAAAGTTTTCTTTACAGAAGAATATATGAATAACAAGTGACCAGCCTAGGCATGCTAGTTGCCAGCCAACAGGTAACGGATAGGCTAATGCTAGCCTATCCATGCTAATGGCAAGTAGTGGGTATGCTAGGTGTGCTAGTCATCATTCTCTCCAATACTAACACAAGCGGGTACTCTCCTTCTCATTTCCCAACACCGGCCAAACTGTTACTGGTGCCGGCTTATCGCTAATCAGATCAGTAGCTAGCTTTGGAAAGAATGTAGCCTCCCGCGATAAGGACGTTGTCACATCTGGGTTCACATTAGTCTTTATTTTGGTGCTGAAACCACAAGTGTATAAAATGTACCATTGAGACATGCAGACTGCCTTTACAAACATTTGTGAAAGAATGAGTCACTTCCATGGGAACAGTGAATTCCAGAATGGTACTAAAATGAGATTTATAGTTGCTACATTTCATCAACATTATTCTAATTTTCCAAAGTCAATTGTTAGTGGCATCATAACAAAGACAAATTGATTAGGAATGAAAACATCTGAGAGAGGTTTGAGACTTCTCTCAAACTGGATTCCTCAAGGACCACAGACCTGCAACTTTTTCATGTGTCCCTTGTCCTACACACTTGAATTATATGGAGAAACTGCCTCACTAGCTAGCATGCACTTCAACTCTCTGAGCTCTGCTAGAAAGCTGCTATTGGAGCCAGGTGTACTGAAGCAGAAAAAACCCCATCTAATGCAGTTTGAGATCCCTGTGTTTGAGGATGCAGAGTCATTACAGTTCTGCAAACTTCTTGTGGAATTTAGATTAACTCAAGAAATGTCCATGTAATGGTTTGCTATTGCCAAGCAGCTGCCAAGATGTCTTGCGTCATCAAGTGCCATGCAACGTCTTGACTGCAGTGCTGGACACTCCACTGGCACTGGATCCTAGGCCAGTAGAGACAAGTTCTCTGGAATAATAAGAATCGCCTCTCTTTCTGACACTCCAGTAGAGGAGTCTGAGTTTACCAGTTGCCAAGACAATGGTTGCCTGAATGCGTTGCCCAAGAGTTGAACTGGGGTAGACAGCACACCAAAACATTTTGGACCATTTCATTCTCCCATCTTTGTAGGAGCAGTTTGACGATGGCATCTTACTGCTCCTACTGCTCCTGCTCCATGTCTGCACACACAGAGTACACGACACAAGGTCCAAAAAGACAAAAATGAGTCATGCTGGGTGTGGAGGACGGCCCTTCTTGTCCATCAGCAGTGTCTGACATCACAAACTTCTCACCTAATGGTAAAAAAAATTCATAAATGCACACTGTTTAATCATTATTTCCGTGACTGTGGGTCGACTGTTCGACTTCCATGCTGATCGGGTCGTTGAGGATTTCGAGGCGTCACTGCTGACAAAGGATTTGCACAAATTAGGTAAGAACTCCTGTTGCTTAGGAGCCAAGTCGTTGCAAAGCTAATTACTGCATCTGTATCAAAAACACATCCTCCTAATGACACACGAGTAAATGCTAACTGATGACACTTTTTACTTTACTCAGCATCTCATTTAGTATGTCAAGTAAGATGGTAAAACATAAATATAAAAGATCTCTGAAGGCCTTCTTTTGAAAATGTCTGACTCTGAAAAAAATAGCAAATTAAAGCATTTTTTTCCACTTTCCCGCTCATGCTTGCCTTGTGTTATTACATTGCAGATGTTTCACAATTTCCAGTAATGGAGTTCTCACTCAGTAGGGGTGTGATTGCAATGATACTCGTACTTGTCACTAATTAACATCTAAACTTAAGAGGAGACTGTGGCTCAGGCGTCAGCGTGTAGCGGTCCTACTTAGATCTGCAAAGTTTTCCACCAACTGCTGGTGAGAAAACAAAAGAGCGGGACCCATGCTCCATGTTTTGACATTTTGTAAAAATGCTCTTGACATATGAAATATGAAACTGATCGTTGATTTAAACAGAACTCAGAAGACTAATTAGAAACTGAGTTAACTAAAACGTCAAGCGCATTTTAAATCTGATCCGTTTTCTTTGAAAATTATGGCCCTTGTAGTGGAATATTTTCAGAAGCTTTTTCTGTTAAAAAAAATACATTTAAACTTTTAATTAAATATTTAATTAATGGCTTAATGAGGTATTTATTTTTGTCCCTTTTAGCCCTCCTTAGAAAGTGTTCTGTTGTTAATATACTGCTCCTCCACATTCATCTAACAACCCGATATGGAAGATAAAATAATTTAAACTGATAAAATGAAATGTATTTTTTCTATTGTAAATAAAAGATACCAAGAAGAAACACAGCATTCATTTTAATGAAGTAGTGGAGGATAGTTTGACATGGACAAATGTCTTAAATGAGTAAAATCAAGATTGGAAATAAAATAAGTTATTTGGACATCCCAATAAAATATATATTTTATTCTTTAAATCACTTTGAGTGACGCAGTGAAGTCCACAAATTGATAAAACACACTTTGATGTTGATTTGATGCAGACATCAACCTAAGCTTCTCACAGTTCCCCTTAGATTACGCATTAGGTTGTAAAAATGACGCTTTTCATTTGCCTTACATTTGCCTAAGCACACACGCTGTGTGTGCTGGACCCTCGTTGACAGACTGGGATCAGGGTTTAACATGAACCAGGAAATAAGTCTGTCAGAATGAAAACTGACAGCCAAACTAACCGAGACATCTCTGTGCAGCCAAGCCTACCGTTGATCCCCGCTGTTAACAAAATTTAATTGTGGTTTCCGGTTTTTGTTGCTATGAAAGCATTTCACTTCTTGCCGACTGCTGCTATCTTTAGCGCAGAGTTGTGGAATTAAAGTGGCCAAATGAATCGGGAGCAGAAAGATAAGCAAAGGTGCAAAGGTCACTCAAAATCAGACTGTGTTTATGAGGGTGCTGTGTTTGTTCTCTAATATCCCAGTGAAGATATGATCAATATGGCCAATTATTTCTCACAGGATAACATCTTAAATGTATGGAAGTTGTTAATATGTATACAAGAGTGGATACATCTGTTATGTACTGAAAAAAAAACACTTTAAAGCTGACTCAGGCTGGACGTGAGCAGAGAGCATAACTAGCTATCCTTCTAATATTAGCCTTCTAGCAACATGTGACATTCTGCTTCGTTATTTCTTTAAGAATACAACTAATTCTCAAGTCTTTCTTCTACAATCTTATAGATCAAAATAACAATAAATAAATATTATAGATAGCACTTCGCTGCATCGGTTGCTACTTATCTTATTTTGCACTAGTAGGAATCTTTGCTGCTTTTTAGTTTTGATTAAAAGTAATGTGAAGAAACTGCAACTACCAAGTTGCAGTTTCGCAACTTGATCATCAGACCTGAACTTCCTTCCATCCAGGACTTGTGCAGGTATAGCGTTAGGAAATTACCCTCTCTGCAGACCCCACATATTCTGGACACAAATAGTTTAGACTGTTAACTTCAAGTCATTGATGTGAAGTGGCATTTGGGAAAAAAAACAAAAAAAAAACAAAAAAAAAACAAGCTGCCACAGAGAGTTTCTTCCCTCCTTGTAGCTGTGTTTCCATTGACCATAAAAATTTTTATATCCATCAATGCCAGGATTTTTAATGACTTTTCACATGAACAAGCTTACGTGTGATTTTAGTCGTATTTCTTATTTAAAAGGAAATCGCAAAATTGTATTTTTTTTTGACACTACACAAAAATTTGAGCACACTTGTAATGGAAAAGCAGCCACTGAACATTTAACAATCCCATATCACCTGGGTTGATACCAGGCATACTTACACTACTTCTAATTATTTAACATCAAAGTTTAATGTATTTATATTTGAAACATTTCTACATTCAGAGAAAAACGGAGTCAAAGTCAAATCTATTGTTTATTTGCACAAACTTGCTTACGATTTTTTATTTTTTTAAGCGATGACTGTGACAGTGATGTCACTGTATTTTTCATGTATGCAGTCATGTTTTAAATTCAAACAAACAATGTTAAGAGCAAAATAAGACCTTATAGTGCAGAAACTGAAATTATGGAGTATTAATGAAATTACAACAGATGTTGATTTTATATTTAAATAAACTATGATACAAATATTATGACATTACATAAAAGTTTTATCCATTTTCCACATAAGTACACATTTAAAAAAAATCTCTATACATCTACTTATGACAGCAATCCTACTGCAGTACATTCCAGTGTATTTCTTTAGTTTTCCTCGTGTCATGCTTACAGCATGAGTACAGAGTTGTTTTGGCTCAGGCATCCCATCACCCTGCCGTATGAACGACGTGAAAAATTCATGCGTCTTCTCAGCAGAGAGCTGGAAATGATTAAACATTCAGATTCCAGCCCTTAAAATGGATGCTGGTCTCTTCCATACACACGGAGCTTCAAGGATGTTTTGTTGTTGTTGTTTTTTTTTTGTTTTTTTTTTTAAGTCCACAGATCTCAAGTCGAGGGCTCCTGATTCTACGTCTTTTCACATGTACCCAAGATTAGTGTTTAATTTTTTTTTTTCCTGGATTGTAAGCAGAACAGAGAGATGTTCTAGATAAATTGTCCCCAGAGAATCTGCAAGATTGGGACAGTTATTAAAAAAAAAAGAGAGAGAGAAAGAGAGAAACTTATCCTAATTTCTGTTGTGTTTTTTCTATTATTTCTTTAACTTTGTTCACATATAGACTGTTTGTGCCTATTTTGCCAAATCGCTCGCTGTCACTCTATATGTTTAATTCCTTGTCCAATACCTGCCTGTAGTTTTTCTCTTTCTTGATGCTTGTTAGCTTTCTCTTATTCTCTTCTCTTTGTCTAAAGAAATATGGCAATGTATTTCTAGAAAAACTCTAACATTTCTCTCCTCCTTTCCTTACAGTCACATCACAACAGTAAGAGGAATAGGAGCCCTGAGGTATTTTGAAATTAGCATACGCAATGCAGTGAAGATTGCTGCACCACATGCTAGCTCATGCATAGCGACTCTTATTTTTATAGCAAATGTTATTTTGTGCCTCGTTTTCAACCTGCTGTACTTCTTTTTGATCCATTTTAAATCCTACACGTCGTGATGTGTCACCTAAAGGTGCAGTATGTCACTTTTATAAAAAAATATATATATATTATTTACATATTTGCTGAAACTGTCACTGGGTTGTGACAGTATGCTATGAGACAGATAATTTGTGGGGAAAAAAAACAACAATCTTAAGCTCCTCTGCCTTCTCCTGGAGCTAACCAGAAACAGCCAATCAGAGGGAGCAGGCGGGTCTTAGCGCTGTCAACACACCACACTCATCGCATCCTGTCCCTCCATTCCTCATTTTGTCTCTGCTATGCTGCAGCTAGCATAGCCTGTCATGAATACTAAAGCTAATTAGCATGGCCACCGATGACGGCAGATAAACTGTTTTTCTATAAGTTGTTTCTCCACCATTAGCTCTTTGAGGAGCGAGTACAGGAGGTTGATTGACAGCGCTAAGACCCTCCTCCTGGCTCTGATTGGTTGTGTATTTCTTCAGACGCCAACAGCAGCTCAGAGAGGAGGCAGAGGAGATTGATCTTTTCACAGATTATCTGTCTCATATTGTACTGTCACGATGTTCATGGTGTATGGTATAAAGATGTAAAAAAACAAAAACATTTCTTTTATAGAAGTTATATAATGCCGCTTTAAGGACAAAACGTTTATGTGTCAATAAACATTTGGAAGCAATTTAGCAAATGTAAACTTCCATGTATGCATCTTTAGAGTTGAGGAAGTATTATGAAATAACTCTTGCTACAGACAAGCAAAAATATTCATAACTTTAATTTTTTTTCACATTTTGTCCTGTTACATTCACAAACCTTTATGTAATAATTGTGAAATAGACTGAAATTATTACATAGTTGGGAATAACATAGTCCGCTCCAATAAGCCATTAGATAGTTTTTTCCCCCTCTTTTCTAAATTAAACAAAGCCGCTTTATTCCTTGGTTTATCTCCCCCTACGTAGAAAACAGCCTCTGATTCCTTGGACTGAAGAACAGCCTCCTTAATACTCTCCTACAGGTGTGAAACAGTGGATAAATATTTGACGTGATGTGTGTTTACACACAGAGGTGTCCTGAACAGATGATCTCAGGCTCTGAACTCGTGCCTGTGATTTCACCATTACAGCACACAAGACAGACGTGTACGGAGCAGAACAGCAAACAGATCACTACGAATGTGAGTAGCACTTGCTGTCACACATGACCGGAACCGTACAAATGAACACTTGCTGAAAGCAGGATAGAGGTGGATTGTAGAAGCAGTGGGTGGTTACGTGGGTGTTTTTTGTTTTTTTTTCGGTAACCTGGATCTGGTGTTCCTACGTGCTCAAACACAGAACTTGGCAGTTGTTCTTGAAATCTTTTGGATCTGTTAGTTTTCTTTGCTTCTACGTCCTTTTTCTTCACTCGAGGAACTTGTACGCGGAGGCCACATTTGCCCCGATGCGCTCAGAATACAGCGGCCTTCACAAAACAAGACCACAGCCAACTTGGGACAACTTTCCCCGAGAGGGCACGCGAGAAAGCTGGAACCAAACCAGCAACCTTCCAACTACAAGAGAACTACTCTTCCCATCGATCCACAGCCACCCTAGTGATACTCTATGAGAATCAAAGTTTTACATAAATTAATAGCGCTGATTGAATTTTACTCAAATTTTCAATGTAAATGTGTAGGACTTACACTGACTGATGTACCTCTTTTCTATGAATGTGTTGCATGGAGTTTAGCTGGTTTTTGTTTCACAAAGCATGAAATGCTCCAGTTGGTTGGTTGGTGTGGAGCGCGGCAGCTGAGCTTGGCCAGGAAAGCCTCGGCGTTTTCAGTGTGGCCGGCTGCAAGCACTCCAGTGATAATTAAAGTCATTAATTAAAAGAGTATGGAATGGTTCTGTTTTATTGAATGGTTTACAAGCAGCGCTGAGCATCACCAGTCCCAGCTGGAACTAACACAATTAACAGGAAGATTGCCTTTTAATTATGGGGCTTCTGCTATGTGAAGTTAGCATGTTCTCCCTCCACTTCTCCTGGTATTCAGATCTCCTTCCACAAGATAAAAACATGTCAGTCTGATTTATTGGAGATCCTGAATTGCCCTTAGTTGTACAGCTGTGATTGGTTGGTTGTCTTCTGCCCGTCTTCTACTTCAGTTCAACAAGCCACTATCCTACCGATACTGATATCGATGCAGATAGATCGTGCATCTTTAATTCAAAGCACTAATTCTTCAGGATGGACACGTCCGTATTTATGGACCAGGTCGTTCGGACACATTTCTTAGTTTGTTACTTTATCATTTCTGGATTATTTGTCAACATTGCTCAAATTTTCTGCTCGTTTGTGATCACGTAACTAGTAATCCGTTTTAAGTTTTTCCAACTTGAAATGCAGAACAATTTTGTTGTGAAATATTTCTTCATCTGCTCAGCAATAAATTAAACATGCAATATTTTAATGAAACAAAGCCTCATGCTTTTGTCTTAACAGGGAAATATTTTCCTACTTTTATGTAATGTTTTTTTTTTTAGATTACTGGATCTAGAAAAATCCTTTAGTTTATTTCCAGCGACAAAAAATGAAAATTTTCTTGAAAAAGAAAAAAAAAGAACTTTTCTATTACTATAATTTAATAGTTGTATTTTTTTTTTGCTTTGTTTTGTTTTCTGAGTAAAAATTTAATTAAAATTGAAAGAACACACTGCAGTGCTATTAAAGGAAATGCTTTGTGCCCAACACTTTCCGTTAAAAGAAGAATTCAATTGAAATTCTTATGCTTAAAAAAAAAATGACAAAAGTGTCGAATTAGTTGCATTCTTGAACTGCAGCCAGGGTCCATGCAAAATTGTTCCAAGGGCCACAAATGGCCCCCAGGCCACACTACCATGTGTTGTTAGAGCATTTGAATGAGTCAAATCTTTACCGTCTTCCATGTTCTTTTGGTAAATGCACACCTATTAAAATGCACAAATTTTACTTCCTGGAAGAGGAATACCACATCTTCTTGATTTATGTCATTATTCATTTTTTAAAGTATATATTAAAAAAAAGGACAGCTATTGTAATATTTAGTTTTGCAATAACAAAACCAAGAACCAATAAGTCACCAGGAAAGCTTGCCTTTGAATGTGTTGCAACCCAACACAATAACATTTTCATAAATCAACGGCGTCCCGCATGTCCACCGCGTTACAATAAAGCTTCTGAGCGTCTTCCGCCTCGCCAGTGGCTGCGGCTGATGGAGTGGCGACCAGTGGCTGGATGCCGGCGTGAATCGACCACTGTGCTGCGGGAGACAGGGCTGCATTGTTCGTGGCTGATCATAACAATAGGAGCTCTGTCAGAGGGGATCATCTGTTTTCTTGGCTAGTTGGCCCGCTAATAGGGCTACTTATGCTGTGTGAATAGGCCGCAGCCGGGTCACAAACAAATGGACTGATAAACACACAAACAAGCGCACCGCTGTGGTCATGTGCCGCAGCACGTAGCTGGAAGTGCAATGCTATGATTAAAGGGAAGCAACCTGGAAGAAAAAAAAAGTTAAATAAAACTGCTGAGGATTTGCTGAAAAGGGTGGATGGGAAGGTGGGGGAGGAGGATGTACAGTGGGAATAAAAGACAGAGAGAGAATAAGCACAAGTCCAACGTTTTTCCAGGTCAGCTTAAACGCTTTGGGCTCAACTCGCCGTGCTGTTACTGTTTTCTACTTCCCTATTCTCCCCCCTTCTCTTCCTCTCATTCTCCCGCTCTCTACTGTTTGCCTAAAGCCATAGTCAAGCTGCAACAGGATTCAGTCGTTCCCACGGAGACGGGAGAGACGGTGCTGCCATGGCAACGATAGATCGCTTGCTCGAGCGGAGAGCCACTCCATCTATCCGACTCTCCTTCTACACTTGTGTCTTCCGAGCGCCACAGCTCTCCATCTTCTCTGTCTTCAACTGAAATCGGAGCGCCAAGCTTTCATTCCATCCGTCATTCTTTCCTTCTTTTGTCCCGTCTTCGTCTTCATCTGCGCCGTCTTGTCCTGATCGTATGGTTTTCCACAGCAAAAAAGCATAGCTGGCTTTCGAGCTGCTGTAATCAAAAGGTTCACACAGCACCCACTCTCCCACAGAGAAGGCCAGATTTTCACTCCGCAAATTGCTTCTCGTACATTCAGAGTGGCTCAGAAGAGGAAAACATTAGAATTGAACAAGCGGGCTCAATTAACGCTCTCTCAATTAATTCACTTGTCCAGGGGAAAGGTGCCAGCAAAGGTCAGGGAAAAAAAAAAGGTTTGTAGGGAGAGATGTTGGGTATCTGAACTGGTTTTTGGGCATAATCTTCCCATCAGTTTAGGACTTTCTGACTTTATTAGGAGTTCATTTTTGGGAAATAAATAACTTTGCCTATTTTTTTTGCTGCTAACTACTATCAACTACTTTCAAACATAAAAGGGAAATGTTCACAAATAGAAGTGACACATACATCCTTATGGGGGACATCAGCATGGGCACCTGATCGTGTTGTGAATTGAGTGAGTGAAATTAAAATAAAAAGCAGCTGCTACCCCAAAACCATCCCCTGCATGCCAAACCCCAAAAACCAATGAATTGGTGCACCACTGCCTCTGACTGGCATGGAGTCCAACTACATACTTTTTTTTTTCCGGCCACACCAGCCCACCGGGAAAAGTCCCGGTACTCCAAATGGCCAGCCGGTCCTCGCTCCACACCCAAGTCACAACTACATTGTTTTCCCCAATTAAATAAAAAGAAAACACTCTGTCTGATGTGTAAGCGTATTACATTGATTCCTGCAATAGTCTACAGCAAGACTTAGTAAGAAATCAGTCTGGGATGCTGTTTCTATGAGATGCAACAGAGACCTGTACCTGCCTGTGTTGTTGATTTTCTTTCACTCATAGCAAGTGAACAGCAGTTTTACAACATTTACAAAGCTGATTTGAGATTCTGTTGATTTTCCCTCTCCTCTGGATAGTTGTAATTTGCGATCTTTGTGTGGCTGTAACGCTCACGTGGAGATGAAGCCGCTCTCATGTGAGGAGCTGGACCAAACCGTATGTGAGGGGAGCAGCTGCTCTGCTTCCTGTTTTGTTCAAACTGTCATGGATAACAGGTTAAAATCTAATAAACCATGAGAAGTGTTTGAAATTGTTTACACCGGCACATTTCATAAAATTTTACATGCTCTGGGCTGCTGGGCGAGATCTGATATCAGGGGCGTGGATTTTTTTTACTTGGCATTTCCTGAGTTGTAACTCTGAAAATCTAGTTGAGTCCAACGAAAAAACAACAGAGACGAAGTGCAAATTCCACATCTTTCACACGTTGAACAGAACAGACGAGTATTGGGGCAAAACTTGGAAAGGCCACTAGGTCATCACCTGGCCAATAAAGGGACATAAGCACTGTCACACCTAAGGACAGCAGAAATGGCCAATTAACCAAACATAGTTGATTTAATTTGTGCAGTGAAGGAAGAAGAAACACATAAACGTTCTACACAGAAAGAATCCTGCGAAGGAGACCCCGCATCCATGAGGAATTCAAATGTAAAGCTGAAGGTATTCAGAGGAGGAAGCAGAACTCTCCCACTCCACTCCAAGCATACAAACTCTGCCTAGTGACCGCACACAGACATTTCTGATAGGATTTTTTTTTTCTTTTTTTTTTTCTTTTTACAAATGCAAAACCACTGTAAGTACTTTTTGGAACACCTTAGGCAGTAAAAGGCTGTCCACTGGTATGTCAGGAAAATTTAAAAATAAGGAGTGTGGGGGCCAAAGCAATTCAGAACCCGTTCCTTAGCACCAACCAAACTGGTTTAAGCAAGGCAGGAATCAGCAAACAGCATTTGCATTGATAGACGGATCGATCTACTACACAGTGGTCGATGGTAGAGTCTGACAGGCTATAAGCTTATTGCATTGCCACTAGATAGGAAAGCTATTACAACAATAAATAAGAAAGACAAATGAAAGCATGATAGGTCAATGTTTGAATATCTTTGACTTGTTGGTGTTGCATCAGTGGGGGATGTAGGTGTTTTAACAGCCACGCTTTTCGTGCAGCTTTGCTCAAAAACTGCAACATCCTGTGATGTTGTCTTTGTGTCACCAATTAGTGTGCATTGACACGGATGTGAGCTCATACAAATCTTTGCAGACAAAAGATTTCCTGGAGTATGGGGCACCAAGAAGGCCAAAAACGTATCAAAATTTAAAGTATCCTTCATACAGAAAGTATGTTATTAACAGGTAAACAACTGCAAAGCGTATGTAAATGACAGAAGGATTGTTTCAGGTAACATTTCGACTGCCGCGATCCTTTACCAGTCAATTCACATCGACCATTTTTTAAAAAGCTTTCTACATCGTTTGATTTCCATAATTTCATCCAGTCTTTTTATAGGGCAGCACCTCTCCCATGATTACCATCGCCTCAGGCAACCATCTACCCATGTCTTATGTTGTTCGTATATCTTTTTCTTTTTTTGTTCTTTGGATGGGATGCACTGAAACAAATTTCATTGTGCTTTCTGTAAAATGTCATTTGTGTTAAATGCTGATTCTGATTTTATATTCTTGCAGCATACTCCCGTAACACTCCTGAATTTTACCGTTGAGGTTTGTTGTTTTTGTCGTTTCTTCATACACCAACACAAATATATATAAAAAAGCGACCCCGCTCCTCTTCCATCACTGACACACCTTACTTACTTTCCCCTCATGTTCGTCTGAAGTCCTCTGCATGCTGTCGAGCTGATCACACACACAGACACACACACGCACACGTGTCCAGGTGTGACGTAAACACGCTTCAGCTCGACACTCGTAAGGTTGTTTAAAGGAGTCTTTGGCGAAAAAGAAACCGCACGTCAGTGGGAGTCTGGAGTTATTGATTATTTATATGGCTGTCAGGGATTCTCAGCGTCACACACAGCAGGGCGGCGGGTGAAGGTGGGAGGAAGAAGAGGGTGGGGGGGTGTAAGTGTGAGAAAGCATGACACTGAGATGGAGGGGTGGAAGGGAAAGATGGAGGGAAAAGGTGAAGGAGCGTTTGAGCAGGAATCATTGAGGGATTTCTTGAGGCCTGTGTTCTTCAGACACACTCTGGAGTTGGTTCAAAGCTCAACCTTCTCCACCCTGAAGCACTTTTTTCCCCCTAAAGCTACCACTTCCCATGCCCGATACAGTGTCTTTTGGGGGTTTTCGTTTATCCCCGCGTTCTTCCGTTTGCCGTTACTGACCTGCGTCTATGTCCCTAATGGCCACTATGGATTTTTTTTCCACATAAACAGCCTCTGATGATGTCCTGCTGGAACAATTAACAGGGGCAGAATGATTTACTGATATAATTTGGTCTTCAGTAAAAGCCGCGGGGATGCGTTTTCATTCCCATGGATTCAGTGCAGAAACATGAGCTAATTTCATGAGCCTATTTAAAGTGATTAGGCATAGGCTTCTCTGTCGCAGTGTTGATTTACTAATGTGTATGCAATGGCCCATATGAGAGTCTCATTGGAAGATAAACCAATCCATAATATATATATGAAGATTTAAAATAGAAACGTACATGTAACATGATCCATTGTTGGAAAATTAAGGTTAAACTTCTTCAGTTTCAACACGTTCATGGTTTAGTTTAGCTAAAGTCCACAAATAAAATGACATCTTTCTTTCAGCTAATTAAATGACAGAATACACGACTCTGTGTGCCGTACACTAAACAGCTGGAACAGTACGATTGAAAATGATGGTGGAAGAAACTTCTATGTATATGTTATTTATAACTGACCCAAACCCATAATAGGAATGAGCAAACATTTCAGTCTATAATTGTGCAGACCTAGTTCCACAAACAATTGACTCACAGGAGTTTAGTGAAAATGTAGTCTACACTCATTCATATTTTAATGATTTTGGTACATTTACAGACAAATGCTAACAAAATGTGTCACTGACCATGAGTGCAGCTACCAAGCAACCATGAAACATTGGCTAGGCTACTTATTGATCAGCTCCATTTTTGGCTAGCTGCTACACTACACTCTGCTAAAGAACTAAGGCAAAGGGTAAGTTTGTCACATTAGTTTTACTCCATTTATCTCTGTTTGTATCACGATTTTGGTTTTCTTTTTTCTTTTGACTTCCTTTGGCACCAGACAATTTAGGACATTTTGACATAATACTTTCTGAAGTTACTTGTGCTGCAAAGTAACATAGGATCCTGCTCCTGGGGTCCAGGAACAAACCATCTAATAGAGAGGGGGACAAATAAAGCAAAATATGATTATTTCTAGGTCTAGTATTGTTTTGCGATGCAGCTTACCTAGGAAGTTGTATGATTACCTATTAGTTAAGAAAAATTTAAGGGTAAAGAAGGGTTTTTCTTGACCCTTTTCATGGTGCCCCTAGACTCTAGCACCCTGAGGATTTGCCTCTACTACTTAAGCCACAGGCTGACCCTGTGTATAATTGTCTTTAAGACCAAATGTTTTGCACCAATTTCTTCTCCAGCAAATAACTTCAGTAATTTATGTTCATGTTTCATTGTGAAACCACCTTCTCCTTTTCCAAATTTGGCACGATATCTACAAAACACAACACACACACGCACACACACGTGACACCAGCTCATTCTTCACCTGTTGAACACAGCCACGTGTATTTAAACATACAAATCCATCAGGAGAGAAATGCCAGCACACAGGCGATGGCCCCCCTGCCAGGAGTCTAAATAAAAATCAACGGACCGCAACCGGATGTGCATCACTGGTTGTCATGGCCACTGAGGACTAGTCTTTGGAGTTGCCAAGGCAACAGCTTGGGGAACTCTTTGCCAGCCCGTCACTCGTCTCGGGAGAAAATAGTGGATGAGGGACGATAAGTATATGTTTGTTTTTGCTTTTTTTTATTATTATTATTATTATTATTAATATATTTCTTTTTTTGCCGCACAAGTGTGTCCACGTGCTGCGAGAAGAGTCTGGGTGACTGGAACAAGTGGATGAGTTTGTGAATAAGAAGTGAAGGCAGAATAAATGGAGATATTTAAATTTGTGAAAAATACAAACACACATGCATGTCTTTCTTGAAATGTCTGTATATGTGTACTTTCTTATGTCACCTATTCAAGACATTTTCAATAGGACTTAAGGGAACCAAAGCCCAGTCCTAGTGTGTTAAATCCCGTTTTTAGTGTTAGAGCTATGTTGTGAATTAGGGTTAGGCGTGGTTTTGTGTCAGTAACGTTTAGATGGAGTTACTTAAATGAATAGAAGTCAGTAAAAAAGTGCTGACATGGTCAGAAACACAAATCTGCGTGTACGTGTGTGTGTGTGTGTGTGTGTGTGTGTGTGTGTGTCTGTATGATTGTATGAACATAACAAGAGTCGTGAATCAGTGTATATGTATGTAAGCGCGCTGTGCACATAAAACCCACTGCCAGTCAAAGTGACGTGAACTGAATGAGGGGAAGAAAAAGTAGGGCCCGGTTGCTATGGCGACGTAATGGGCTTTCAATCGGGAGCTCTTCTCTCCTGGACGCGATCGGCATCAAATGCTACCTGGATGATAAACACAGACCGTCTACGTGTCAACACAACGGCTGAGCGTCAAAAAAATTAAAAATCTAAAGTCGTCGTCTCTTCTGCTGTACTTCGGCTCATAATCCTTCTTCTCTTCCACTTATTTGTCTGTTTTTCCTCCCCTCCTTTTTTTCCTTTCTCCTGCCCTATATTCATACTCTAATCTAGTCGGGTCTGACTTCTTGTCTCACTCCAGTAATCTTGTCAGGACAGATGGTTCGCACACACACACGCACAAACACACACAAGTATAAAACGCTTTCTCTCTGATCCACATTCGATGCACATTTGCTCTGTCGGTGACCCAAATCAGCTTGAAACTCACATTACGTCACATTTCCCACAGTCGGACCCCCCCAATACACACACGCACGCACACACACGTACGCACACACAGCTACCATCCCACTGGGTGACCCAGTCATGTTCCTTGCTCAGCGATGGGCTGCTGGCAATCAACAGGTCAACAGAAGAGCAGATCAATAAGAATATGAATTTTGGTCCCAACATGCTTTGGAAAATTCATACTGGCTTGTTTGTTAGGACAGCGGCTGGTCAATATGATGTCAATGATGGCTTCTGTAGAAAATCCACTACTCTGTTATGTCCTAAAAGCATTTTCTTTTCCAAACCAAACCCCCCAAAAGACTTGCCTGTGTTCTGTTTTGTGGTGGCGATGCAGTTAAACTCACTGAGAAACGTACTGATGTTGGAAAAATCCTGTCATGGAGCATGTTAGGAATCTGTGCATCTTTTTCTTATTTCACACAGCAAACATGTGGAAGAATGTTCACAGTTTTCAAGCTTCCGAGCTTCACTGAGCAGACCTCGCCTTTAATTCTCCCACTCAGCTCCTTCAGACTAGCCAGCAGCAGTTAGCAAACACCTAGTGTCACTGCACGTTAGCCAAATTCATTATAGGAGCTACTTCTGAGTGCTACACTGGTAGAAACATTGATAAAGGGTTAATAAAGGAGCCATGTTATGATGACTTCCTCAAGGCGGAGATTCAGAAAAAGAAGGGATTTTAAAAAGAACTGAAGGCCAATTTCAAGGTGTTAAATTACAAAATAAAAATTATTTTAAGTCATATTTGGTATATATAACATTTTCATAACAAGTGAAGGTAATATCATTATTTGATTGTGCTATAAAATGGCATTATGTCCCTGGAAAACACATAATACTGGCCCTATAAATGGGATCGAGACAAACTAGAACTAGTCCATGGCAAACTTCATGGAAAAATGAGAATGACACAAAAACCATAACAGCAAGAACTACAATTCAATTACATTAACAGTTTTGCAAGGCACCATATGTGCATGTTTGGAAACAATCCTAAAATGTTTCTTGTTTTGCTGTTTTAGGATTCTATGGCAATCAAGTTGCTCAATGAACTAAAAATCAAACATTTTTTCAGGCAAGCAACAAAAACCAGAGTTGGAAAAGAGATGAAGTGTAAGACTTGAGGCTACACAATCCAGACAGGATCAATCAATCTCTGGTTCATCCGTGTGTCCTCTGGTGCATTCCTAATGAACTAATCCATTTAGCATGCTCAGGGAAAAAAAAGATCACATGTACCACCAGCAACAAACCCCACGTACATGACTCTAGCTTTTATGTGCTGTATTGATTGCCTATGAATTTGAATAAATAAAACAGTCATTGTAGTTATATGTGTGACTGTTGGCTGAAAGGTTTGGATTCTTGGTTGAAATGGTTGCAGGAAGTTTGGCAAAAACCAGAAACTCGGGCTGGTGCAAGTTGGGAGGAGACGGAGACTTACGAAAAAATAAAAACTAAGAATTCGATTTTGGAAGCAAAAGTACAATTGGAGCCACGGTAGATGGAAAAAAAAAGAGGAGTAAAATTTCCGCCAAAAATTCTAACTCAATTTTCTGATGAACTGAGGTTTGGATTTTTGTTTTCTTTCTGTTAAACATTGTCATCAAAGTTAACAGCACTAAAATGTTCAACAAAATGACTATGAGTTTCACTTTTAGTGAAATAAATGTTCTTTTCAGTAATACTCTACTGACGTATGGTTGATCTATTTTCTGAGATCTTACCCCCTCTTATTATGGTCAAAGTCAGTCACCACATGTTAGAATAAACCACATAAATTAATGCCAAGCAAAAATGAGGTGAAAGATTGACATGACATATTTTAAAGCAATTGAAGACGGTTCTGGAAAAGTAGAGGGAATAGAATAATCGTTTGACCTGCTACTACTTACCCTTCCTTCCTTGTGTTTTTGGTGGCTCCATGTTTATGTTACTAATGCTGTTAAAACTACCGTAAAAACACATCTGAGCCTTTTGTATTTTCACGTTAAAAATGGGCTAAGAAGGACTGAGAACTAAGAAATCTAAGAGAGGTTTGTGTCTGGATTTTACATCTAACTTTGCACAATTGAAAATTGTCCTGCCAAATGATATTCCCTCCAAAAGTTTCAAAGAGTAAAATATTTGTTTTAGTCATTGTTCTCTTTCCACAACAGGTCATGCCCTGTTTAAGTATCTCCTCAACTTTTCACCTAGTGACTAAATATCTCATTATTACATGTGGGCATGATGTTGTACCCAACTCTTTCCATCTTAAGAATATTTAAATTTTGAAAAAAGTGTCCCTCTAAACAAACTTGTGCCATTCTTCAGTGGCAACCGAACTCTGATGATGACCAAAAACAAAAAAAAAACTCTGGTCTCTGTTCAGTTGAAATAAACTCTGGCGCAGTTCGAATGCGTATGTGGACATCAAGTGGACCAGACACCGCTCCAACAGCAGGAAGTGGACTACAGGGCAAAGTATTTTGGGTAAAGTACAAGCAAAACAAACGTGCGAGTCAAACGTGAATATGAAAATGACTTGTGGTCTTTTACCAAAGACAAAAGAGAAATCCTACAACCGCTAAAATCTGACACTACTTCATTTTTGTTTGCATTACGTGAAGAATTAAGTTGCGCTCATGGTTCTTCTGAGGTTTTCATGCAATTTCCCTGAGTGGTTTTTGGTGCAGCGCCACCACAGGCGAGGAGGAGAACAGGTTTTTCAAAGGGTTTGGTTTGTTTGACAGAATGAAATTGATCCTCTGCAGCTGAAAATGTCACAAAAGTTACAAGTTTGGTCCCCAACTGAAGCGAGTCTACCGGCGTAAAAACATCCCGAGAAGCAGTTAACCTGTTATTCACGAGAGGACCCAATTTTGGGTCCTCTCGTGACAGAGGTGTCAAACTCCAGTCCTCAAGGGCCGCTGTCCTGCAACTTTTAGATGTGCCTCTGCTGCACCACACCTGAAAAGAATAATTAGGTCATTAGCAAGGCTCAGGAGAACCGATCTACACAGGGAGGAGGTAATTAAGCCATTTCATTCCACTGTTTTTTACCTGTGGCACATCTAAACACTGCAGGACAGCGGCCCTTGAGGACTGGAGTTTGACACCCCTGTCATTGTGAATGACAACCTGAGAACAACAGGTTAAAGACACTTTTATATCGGCAGGCTTTTAAACAAATTTATCTTGAGGTTTTGTCTTGTTTCTATGTTTGCGTCATAGTGATTTTTAACATCTGTGACAGGCACCACTTATTTCTACTAGCAGAGGTTCTGCCAATAAATCAATTCCATTTATTTCATGTAAAATGGGCCAGCGAGAGAAGCACATCTGAACAGAATAGATCTGAACAAAAGAGGGGAGAACTTGAGAGGTTCAGCTGTAGTTCTTTTCTCAGTAGAGGAGTCACCGGAGGGCAGGGCAGTGGCATGACTACATCTCCCAGCATGCTGCGGTCACACTGGGACGAGGGGATGGAGGAGACGTTGGGGAAAAAAAAAAAAAGAAACTACTGATTTCTACTGAAAAATCAGATTTCTGCTAATTCCTGCTAAAAATACAGAATCAACAAACTGGTTCATCCAGATATATCAAATGGATACAGGAAGGAGGCGGTTGATTATAGAGCTGCAGAGGAGGCTTCTCTACACCAGTTGGTGCAATCCTATTGGCCCATCTTGGTACCCCTTCCCCCATACCGATCCCACCTCACAGACTCCTACTTGATGTCTCTCATCTTCAGCACATTTCTACGTGCATCAAGCCAAATTCACAGACGGCCATGGTGGGAAGAGACAAATTTGTCCGACAGCAGTCAGGGGTTGTGTACACGGTGTAGAAATATTTATTGCAATCTAAGTGAGGAACAATGTAGGTAGGAAAAAGTGTGTAGGGGGGGGGGTAAACGGGAGAAGGGGTGGAGGCAGTGGAGGGGTGGGTGTTTTTGGGAAGATGGATGTTGTTCAGAATAGGAAATGGAGGCAGCAACAGAGAGAGGAGTGGGGGGGTGAGTTCATATTGGGGAAGGGGCGGTGGTGGTGGTGGTAGTGGCGGATGGTGGGAGACTGGGCTACATGACGTTTGTTTCCATGGTGATGGTCTCTCTGTCTCCCACATGTAGGGAGATGGTGCTTTAATATGTGTGTGTATCTGTGTGTGTACGTGTGTGTGTGTAATGGTATTTTTTTTCTCCAAAAAAGAAAAAAAACAACCTGTTTGTTTGTTTGTTTGTTGGCCATTTTATTGCTAAAAGAGTAAAACCACAGCAATGAGCCGTGCCAATCTGCACCCTGAAATGTTTCCAGGGTTTGCAGTCAACACAGATTTCAGAATCATGATTCAACACAAGCAGACTGGTTTTAAAAATAAAAAGTGTCTTTTCTTGTCCAGTCCTGTTGTTTGAACCGGTCGTTAAGTTGAAGTGTAAATGGCAACATTGCCACAACTGTGGCTGTTGGGTTTCATTAAGAATCTTTATCTTTGCTTTGAAATTAAAATAATATTAATAAAGATTAAATCTGTTGGCGCAACCGCAGCTGCCAGTGCCAGACAACCACTAATTCCAACCAGCTCGCTCCGGACTGCAGAAATGCCAGATCAATTACAGTGCGCGAGTCGGTTTTTCCACCTGTGTTTCCCGCCATCACGCTTTTCTCACTCGCTGATTAATGTAATTAAGAGTTAGGATTGCGTGAGCTGCAGATTTTGGTGTTTAGTTTGTAAAGGTTCGTTTAAAAATAGCATGTAAAAGAGCTACAGCTTGGATGAAGGTGGAATTTTAGTTTGTGGGGGTGTGGAGGGTTTCAAAAAAAAAAACGTCAGACGGTGAGCGAGGCTGGATGCTTCTGCACGTGCGTTTTATTAGGGATGTGACACTGCATGTGTCGGAGAAACAGGCTGATATCTGCGCGGGGCGTGACCGGCATGGCAAAAAGATCCTGTTGCGATCCGCGCCGAACTGGAGGAAGAGGAGAAAGTGGCCTGGGAATTCCGTTCAAACTTGAAGGCAACATCTCCATCTGCTGTCAGGAAGAAACACGGCACTTCTGCTGAGCAAATCACCCCCTTTAAAATATGTGATTAGCGACACATTAAGCTGTGTTTTGCTTACAGACGGACACACACGAGATTGAGGCAGACAACCTCAGCGTGAGTCACCAAGCAGACGGGCGAATTCCCTTAGAGGCGTCAACTCAGGGTAGACACACATCCATCTTCCTCCATTAACCACACACGCCATCTATTTTTTCCTCCTGCTTTTAATGACATTATTGCCATCATTTACAACTTAGCACCAGAAATCTGCATGAAAATTCAAGTTTGAAAGGAAAAAAGAAAAAAAACTTGCTGGCAGAATTTCAAGCAGCTGAGTCAGAAGAAAAGAATTGCTGTTGTTCTCGACAAATGGGCCATTCACCTGCAGAAATAAGAGGATAAGCTGAACTGCTGGAACTCAAAGCCTTAGGGGAAAAAAGTAATTAGTAACCCTAGGATGATTAATGATGCCAACTGTAGTTTATGGATTTAAATGCAAAAGGCATGGCACAATGCCAGTCATGGGTTTGATTCATTTTTAGCGATAATAAAGTGTTGGGTTTTTAGGTTTTCTTTGCTGCAAAACCACAAAATCTTAAATACTTTTGGCCTAGTTTCTACTTCAGATATTTTAATACATTTTAAATAAGACAAAACTAACTTACAAGTAACTTTTCAGGAGGTGTAGGAGCTTGCTTTAGCTTCTATGTTTGGTGTGGAAAAGGAAGTCTTAAATGACTGCCAATGAATGAAAAATAAATTTAATGGGTATTTTTTTCCTAATCAGCTCAGGCTGAACAATTACATACCCTTACTAAAAATGATATATTTCAAATGTATCCATTGGCTAAAAAAAAAAAAAAAAAATTAAACACGACATTCAGATTTTGTGTATGACACACACACAAAAAAATAAATATCTGCAGCTTCCGTTTAACATCCGAGAAGTGTGTCACTGCCTCTCAGTTTTCATGTCAAAGTTCTGGGCCTTTTGTTTCTTTCTCCCTGCTTTCATCATCCTCATGGGTTAAGCCACAGAAGAAAGCTCTGTTTTCGTGAGAAAGATCAACCGTGAAACCCATAATCCCCGCTCCAGCAAGACATTTCCCTGGAGAGACGATCTAAATAAAACCAGAGCAAACCTGATGTTTAAACTAAGCATACAATCACTTCTAAAACCGTTCTACAGTTTTTGAGACCTTATTGGAAATTAATAGATTGCCTGGGAATCTTTCAACATTATCATCTCATGCAAATTCATTCAAATTTTGGTGATGACACTCGACAAAATGTAATGTTTGTCACTGGTTTCTCAGTGACCGCATGTTGTTTTTGATGTTTCTGTTTTTATGATGTAAAGCACTTTGAGCTGCCTTGTTGCTGAAATGTGTGATGCAAATAAACTCGACTGATTAAGAAGCTACAAAATGGCTTCAATCTCAGATTAGATGTCAGCTTCCACCTTCAGAACAAACTCCTGGATTTATGAGGAATGAAGATGGCAAACCGTTTAACACAATCTCATTTAAAAAATCTGAACTATCCCTTTAACTTTAGAAAGCATAAAAGCTAAACATTTAGGGGTTTTTTTTTTTTTTTTTTTTTTTTTTACTTATTGCTACAAACAGAAGCAGTCGGTTGCCATTAAATATCTGAACAAGATGGGAGCAAATTCAACAAATGGCCACAAGAGGGCACCTTGAACAAAACATTGTTAAACCTCCAGTCAGATTCCTACTATGTCTGAGAGACAATCTGTGTCCATCTGTTCAGCACTGAGACTGAAACTGTCTTCAACTGGTGCCTCTGACTCAAAAGGGTCAAAGGTCACACGCCAAAGATCTCCATCTCCATTGGCTCAGGCGCAAATATTGAAAGTCAGTGCTGTCGATACAATCTGTGCCAGGCAACGAGCCGTGCAGTGCTCAGAGGTCGGATGTTTTGTGAGAACTTCTGCTTGAGTGATGTTCAGTTCAACCCAAAGTCATACGTGTGATTCATCCGCCACCCTGTTCAAAGGATAAATAATAGTTTATCCTTTGAGAGAAAAATAATAATAAAAAAATTCTCAACTACATCTAGATGATAATAATCTCTAATTCCGGTTGTGAACTGTCTGCCACCCTTAGTTTGCTTACATAATGGCCTGAACAACCCTGGAGCGGAAGGTCACACGCCTCATTTCACCACCTTATGGATGCAGGGAAATAAGAGTCTGGGCTCTCTTCACACAAGCAATGAGGCGGTGGAGTTGAATTTTACATAATTGCAGCACGCATTTATCACGGGCAGTCGTAGGCCGGGCTAAAAAACAAATGAGATCTGGTCCAGGTA
This sequence comes from Poecilia latipinna, assembly GCF_001443285.1. Taxonomy (NCBI): domain Eukaryota; kingdom Metazoa; phylum Chordata; class Actinopteri; order Cyprinodontiformes; family Poeciliidae; genus Poecilia; species Poecilia latipinna. Next base: position 26,658 of record NW_015113178.1, on the reverse strand, counting down.
AAGACGGACCTTATGAAAAACGACACGCTTTTGGGTGATTTCATTTGAACGCAGAAACTAGGATTTCCAAGTTTTAAGTGGAAAAAAAAAATCACCTGGAGCACATTAAAAGTACTTCAAGCTGCAGCAGCAAATTATTTATTTACACTTCTGTGATATTGTGTCACACAGAAAGAGGTGGATAAAGTCCACCTAAATGCAAAGTGTGAAGTAATCCCATTGTATTTGTGATAACTTTCCTGGTGGTAAATCCTACCATGGTAAGTTATTTCCCATTTTGCCGTTTTCATCACCATTTCTGATACAATACTTCTAAATGCTCATAGAAAAAAACATTGATGGAAACACGGTTATATAGGACTGCTGATTAGCTAACATAGCAAAGTACAACTAGCTAGTTCCACCAGTTTTTCACCTTACTATTGAAACATGCTTACTGCCTGTGGGTTACTTGACTCAAATTTTAACTTCAAATCATCTTTTGCCCAGTTCCAAGTCAGGAAATCAGCAGGACTGTTAATTATTCTTCTAAACCTAACCAAGACTCAGAACTGAATGCTGTCAGACTGGTAAAAACAAAGGATTAACCGACATGACAACATAAAGTGGGCTAAAACAACTCAAATAGCAGCAAGGTCATTGTCATTTATCAGTTTGGAGTAATTTGTAAGGTTTTCAGACTTCAAAGTTAAAGTCCAAGAGCACAGATTCAAATCTGAGTGAGATGCTCTGGCATGACCTTAAATAGGCCAAACATCCCCGAAAACCATCCAATGCAGCTGAATTAAAGCAATTCAGCATTGAAGGGTGTGCTAGCCTCCATGATGGATAACACAATCTATTAAACTTTGATTATACTATTGGTCAAAGTCAAAGGCTAAATTTCACCTCCTAGATTTGCATGTTATTGGCAGTGTCCAATTATGGAGAATGACTTTGCGTAGCAACCAAGAAAAGGAGGGGAGAAATGAAACAAAGCTAAGAAAAGTCTTCCTAATGGTAGGAGGGTTTTCTAATCCAAAGAAAGCAAGCAGCCAGGCATGAGAACTGGAGCTTCTTTTCCTGTTGGAAGGTAAAATTATTTAATGTGTGCGTTTACACATGTTCACTGATTCATCTGTACATTTTATTTTTCTTGTTTGAACCACAGACATGGGAAATCAGCAGTACTTTCAACGCCTTCAGCTTAAATTCACCTGTTTATAACTGCTTGTTGTTTAAGTTGGGGAAGTAAAAGCTTGAAATTAACATTTGCCGTTATCTTTGATACGCTGTATTTGTATTTCTTCAAAAATATTTTGTACAGCTATTCCAGTGTTTCACACTTTTTTCAGGATGAAGCGAACGCTCCTGCTTGTCCTCACTTTCTCAGGTCAGTCTGTCAGTTGTGCAGAAGGGTGAAACTCAAAGGGACAGGTCTGATGTTTTTTTACAGATAAGTTATCTGAAGTTATTTTCAGTACCTCCAGTGGACAGATGTCATACAGTAGTGATTTTGTAGAAAGTGAAGAGATCCAGACCTTGTCAGTCCACTATAATCTTACCATGAATGCTGTAGTTTTTGTAACAAGCCATCAGTTGTTTACATGGGCAGTAATCATATTATTAATTGTTCTTTCGAGAAAAAAAAAAGCTAAATATTTAACGCTAATTGATGGCATTTGCTGGATAACAGCTACTAACAGTACGATAAGGACTGTTCATTTTGCTGTTTGAGGTCATTTCCCACTGTTGGTTTCACAGCTTATATTCTAATATTTATATAATATTGATTGTTTACAGAAGATGTGTTATAAGATGAGGTAATTTGAAAAAAAGAAATTTTCTCTTGTCCAGCGGGGGTTTATGTTCTGTCTACCAACTTGTTTCGTGAGTACCACTATGTGAGCAGCCCCAAGACGTGGGCTGAAGCTCAGCGGTACTGCAGAGAGGCATACGCCGACCTGGCCACTGTGGACAGCCCAGAGGAAAGCGACAGACTGCTCCTTGAACTGCAGGGATCCGGACAGTTTGCCTGGATCGGGCTTTACGACAACACAACGGGCTGGAAGTGGACAACGGGAGACGATGATTTTGTCGCCAATAACAGTTTCCCACCTTGGGAACCGAATAGGCCTGACAACTATGGTGGCAAGCAGAGCTGCATAGTGATGAACTGGATGGGAGGCTGGCGGGATGAAATCTGCAACACAGAGCGCCCTTTTATCTGCTTTGACGGTAGGTAACTCAACTTTTCATTTTTAAAATCTAGTGGCAAAGATGAAAAGTAGGACAATAAAACCATCAGAAGTGAATATATTTAGGTCAGACAATGGTAAGGATTAAAATCAGTAGAAGAAAAAAATATCTATAGTAGTTTCAAAGAAGAGAATGAGTGAGGTTTGTCTGTTTTTTCTGTGCGGTTTCAGAAATTGACGGTCTGACCGGACGAGCCCCCACTTTCCCCACTGTCTGACCGTGATATTTTCTGTGCTCCTCCTGAGCGTCGTTCTACAACCGTAGTAGCGTTAAAGAAAAGAATATAAGTGAAGTTAATTTTTTGCTGTTTTTCTCTTTTCTTGTAGAACACGGCCCTTCTAAATACGTTGTAGTGAATACATTCATGTTTTGGGAAGATGCTAAGAACTACTGTCGGTCCAAACACACGGACCTGGTCAGAGTGTGGAACACGTCTCAGAACGATGAAATCCACCCACTGATTGAGAGGAACTACTGGATCGGCCTTTACAGAGACCTGTGGGCTAACTGGTCTGACCACAGCCTACTGACCTTCACTAACTGGGAGACGGGCCAGCCTGACAACAAAGGTAGCACCAACATGACTTCCTGTGCTGCCGTGGATACGAGCACCGGAAAGTGGTGGGATGTTGACTGTAGTGAAGAGCACGAGTTCATCTGTCAGACTCTGATTCCATCCAGTAGGAGGTTGGAGCTGCGCTTCCAGTCCGAGGCCGACCTGAACGACCCCGACGCCCAGCAGCAGATTTTACAGCAGGTACAGGAAGCCTGAAAACTGGTGTTTCCTCTCTATTTTGAGAACTTAATCTATAATTATAGCAAATCTAAAGGAAAAGTGCAGAATTTGAGTGCAGAGTTACTACTAATCAATAAATTAGAGTATGCATTCCGAATTGGCTCACATTTGTGAACGTTTTTTTGTTCAAAAGGTAAAATCTCTGTTACCTCTGCATTTCCATCAGCTGTTAGCAGAAATTCACAATGATTAACAGAAACAAAAGGCTTGAAACTATCATACCATATACAATTATTTCACTTTTCAATTATATTCTTATTTGTTCACTATTTTAAGACTGTAGATAATATCTTGAATATTGCAGAAACTCATCAATTAAAGTAAACTGGTTTTAGCACAATAATTTATAGGAAATCAGCTCTATAACCAAATTAAAAATTACTTAAAACTCACATGACAGATTGTACAACATCATGATTTATCATACACTAGAAAAGGGTGAAATGGATACTTAATATTTATAAAGACTGGAAATTAGAATATCTCCTTTGCTTTGTTTGACTATGGAGATATGGAGATTGTATTATATAACTATTTTAGCTATCCTGTTTGTATTATTTACAGAAAATTCAGTCAGTCAGACATATGACAATATTCTTTGATCAAGTGGACAGCACTTTAACAATCTACCATAAAAACTAATCAGTTTTTTCTTTCATTTAGCTCCACGCTAAACTGGAGGCTGATGGACTAACAGACTTCAAGCTCCGCTGGATTGAGAAAGACGGGCAGATTTTTCACAAGGATACAAAGGAGAAAACATAAGAAAAAAATCAGCTTTTTAAAATTTGGTCTTATTATTTCAGCAGCATTTGTAACAGTTAGTCAAAGATATATTTGTTTTTTATTAAGTTATTTAAATTTCAGATGGGAGAAGCAGAAGACTTTTTCCCCTATAAATGTCTATCTATGCATTATGTGAATATGCAGCGTTCCTTTTGCTCTGCTTTGTTTTATGGGGTTGGAAAATTGATGGACTGTGGTTCAAAAGTCTTGAAAAATTGTGAATAATTACTTGTACTACAGTCTTTCTTAAGTTGGGTTATAATCATACATATAGTTTGCTTTATTCTTTAACTGAAGTTTTATTGTTATGCTAAATGATCTGACTTGCTTTAAAATTCCATTACCTTTACTTTATTTTATTAATTTCTAAAGCTCGTCTGTAGTTTAAAATGAAATAAATATGGCATACTTGTGCAGTCTGAATTACAATTCGTCTTTGATCACTAAATGTTTGAGTAATTTAATAAATCAGATTAAACCAACAATAAACTGTGTAAATTTATTAACATCACAATTTGTCATTTGAGGTGCAAAACATTAACATTGAAATTTTTACAAAATTAGTTTTTGTTTTAAGCAAATACCCTTTGTGTGAGGTTAATAGGGACTTTTATTTAGTTAAAAAAAAAAGATTAAAAAGATATAAATTTAATTTGCAGGCTTGGAGTAAAATATGCATGATGACAGATATTTTTCTTGGCCTAATGGGCATGATAAAAAAAGTCAATTTGACCTTAAAACACAAGGAATTGCATGTTCATGAATTTCAATTAGGGTACCTTGTGAGTTTTTTACCAAAATCAACTCAGATTATAAAATAAGGGTAAATTTACTGTGAATTAAATTAGGAAAAGATATATTTTAATGGAAGCCAACTAAGTGCATTACAGGTGTATAATATAAAGAAATATCATGTATAATAATGTAGAATGTATAAGGTTGCCTTACAACCATGACCAGCCTCTTAAGTTTTGTCTGCTGGCTTCTGGTATTTAAAGAATCACTGGGAAAAAAAATTATATTTCTGTTATTAGAGCACAGACTTACATGTGGCTTCGCTCATGTAATCAATTCTTCTCACAAAGAGAATGAAAATAAATTAATCTATGTTCTTATTTGCCACTTTGAATGGATTCCCAGTCGTTTTTATGCCATTAAAATATATTGGGTTAAAGCATGTGTTAAAAGTCAAGGTCTACTGGACATATTACGTCCGATTTATAATTTCTGTGTTCTTCGACATCCTATTTTAAAAAAAATCTTTTTAAAGTACATAAACCACAAGAACAACAGTGTGTGACGTTTGCCCGTTCATTCGACTGATCCATTCTCCTTGAGGTAAGGACACAAACATTTAAAAGTCTTTAATTGAAAGTTGGCCATTTCATCATCCATTATTACACTGTAAGTGCTGACCGTCCAAGTGAAGGAAGGTGTTCTACAGTTCTTGCTGTGCTACAACGATTTGTACTGTAAAATCTGCTGGGCTAACTGCTAAACCAACCACTGGTCAAATCTGGACCAATTATAGGACATGGGAGACTTCCTGTAATTGATGGTACCATGAGTTCTTTGCTCAATCAGAAAATCTAACCATGAGCTTGTTACTTTAAGCTCCAGAACATTTAGGCTGTTGAGCAGAACCACCTTTGAATGGGTCAAACACCGAAATCCAACTCAGAAGGTTTAAAGCTAGAGTGTAATTTTTATTAAAAAAAAAAAGTTACATTTATTGAAGCTGTCACTGCATCTAGACAGGTAATCTGGGGGGAAAAAATACAACTTCTCCCCATCAGCAAAGCCTGAAGTGAACGCTAAGGCTAGTCAGCATGGCCACATGTGATGACAGACAAGCCCTTTTGTTGTTTCTCTGCCTTTAACACATTTATCAGTGCGTTCACGAGGTTGACTGACTGACACCGCTAAGACCCTCCTCTTGGCTCTGATTGGTTGTTTCTGACAAAGACGAGTCGAAAAGATAAAATAAATATACCCCAACAGAATTGCAAAACACTGATTAATAGATATTGCTACCATGATTATTAGCTTCAAAGGACAATTACTTTTTGGTGTATAAAGCTTTTGTCCTTAAATAAATAAAATGTATTGAAAACTGCTTGTTGTACTACCTCTGCATGTCTTTGACATTACAATGTATTTTGATGACTAAAAATACATTCAAAACAGAGCAGAAACTAACTTTTGGATTTAGCTAAATTTGGTGTGAACGGCTTAGAAACACACAGATACGGTACATTGCTAAGAGCCAAACTTCTTCATTTTTATGCTTAAGTAATGCCTTGCTGGATGCTTGACTTGAAAATGGAAAACAGTAAAACACAAAACACCTGCGCTATTAACAACCACTAAATGTCTTCAGGACGGTATTTTCCCTAATGTCAAGGCAAGGTTAGCTGCCTCATTTCACACAGTTAATTTGTATTTGTTTACATCCTGTTCTAATGAAAGCAGCAAATTACTCAGATTGGGTTTAAATACTGAAAATAAGGAGGAGAAATACAATAAAGGTAAGCAGATTCTTTTCATCAAAGCAAAGATCCTGGCAGGATACCCGAGCTGTCTTCAAGTCCAAGTAAGTATATCGTATGTTCCTTATTTGGTCATGCTTTTATTTATTAACAAATTACAAATAAACCATTCATTAAGTCTTAGACTTGAAGGAGATATCTCTCAAATGTAAATTGTCCAAAATATTCCCAATTGATCAATCCTAAATGTCCATTAAGTTTTAATTTTTGCCTTTTCTCTTCATATGAATTAGGAGGTGTAATTTACATGTTTTGTGCTTTGTTTTTTTAACCCATTATTTAAAAACTGTAATATTTAAAATGTTTAAATTTACAGTATGAGGAAGACACTACTACTTGTTCTCACCTTATCAGGTGAGTTTTCTTTCAGGTGGAAAATGAAACAATGATTCCATTTTCTTAAAAAACAAAAAAAGCTTCATGGTTATTTTATTATCATCCTTACCCAGCGGGGGTTTATGTTCTGTCTACCAACTTGTTTCGTGAGTACCACTATGTGAGCAGCCCCAAGACGTGGGCTGAAGCTCAGCGGTACTGCAGAGAGGCATACGCCGACCTGGCCACTGTGGACAGCCCAGAGGAAAACGGCAGACTGCTCCTTGAACTGCAGGGATCCGGACAGTTTGCCTGGATCGGGCTTTATGACAACACAACGGGCTGGAAGTGGACAACGGGAGACGATGACTTTGTCGACAATAACAGTTTCCCACCTTGGGAACCGAATCAACCTGACAACTATGGCGGCAAGCAGAGCTGCATAGTGATGAATTTGATTGGAGGTTGGCGGGATGAAATCTGCAACACAGAGCGCCCTTTTATCTGCTTTGACGGTAAGAAAATAAAAAAAAAATAAAAAAAACTCAAGTATCACTTCCCAACCTACTGTCAATAAATCATCAAAGGTTAATATATTTGTGGCACCATATGCTGCACTGGTTAGAGCAGGCGCTCTGCATTCACAGGCTAGAGACCTGGACATATCCGTCCCAAGTTCGACTCCTGTCCTCAGTTCCTTTGCTGCTCGTCTTTACCCCCTTCTCTCTGCTCCGTTCCTGTCACATTATTGTGTAAAAAAGGCAGACAGTTTTGTAAAACATTTTTAAAATAAAGATTACTATGCCAGACAGAGGTCAAGAAAAATCGGTCCTCGCTTTCATGAGTTTTTTTTTTTCTGTGCGGTTTCAGAAATTGACGGTCTGACCGGACGAGCCCCCACTTTCCCCACTGTCTGACCGTGATATTTTCTGTGCTCCTCCTGAGCGTCGTTCTACAACCGTAGTAGCGTTAAAGAAAAGAATATAAGTGAAGTTAATTTTTTGCCGTTTTTCTCTTTTCTTGTAGAACGCGGCCCTTCTAAATACGTTGTAGTGAATACATTCATGTTTTGGGAAGATGCTAAGAACTACTGTCGGTCCAAACACACGGACCTGGTCAGAGTGTGGAACACGTCTCAGAACGATGAAATCCACCCACTGATTGAGAGGAACCACTGGATCGGCCTTTACAGAGACCTGTGGGCTAACTGGTCTGACCACAGCCTACTGACCTTCACTAACTGGGAGACGGGCCAGCCTGACAACAAAGGTAGCACCAACATGACTTCCTGTGCTGCCGTGGATACGAGCACCGGAAAGTGGTGGGATGTTGACTGTAGTGAAGAGCACGAGTTCATCTGTCAGACTCTGATTCCATCCAGTAGGAGGTTGGAGCTGCGCTTCCAGTCCGAGGCCGACCTGAACGACCCCGACGCCCAGCAGCAGATTTTACAGCAGGTAAATACTGTAAATGCCACTTTAAGAACAATCTATCCTCAAAAAGTTCTTCATACCCTGACACAGGTTTTGTTTTTAATCTGACATTTAGCTGCATGCTAAAATGGAAGCTGACGGATTAACAGAGTTCAAACTTCGCTGGATGGAGACGGATGGTCAGATTTTTCACAAAGAACCAAAGAAAAAACCATGAGGCATATTCAGCCTTTTTCATGCACTATGCATAAGCCTAACCTACAGAAATTCACATCCATAGTCAAGTCAGTCAAGGACATTTTCAGTAGCTCTTTTTTTGCTAAGCTAACAGTCATAAACTCATGTAATCCTTTCTGGAATATGTCAATCTACATATATGTATGTATGCAGGTAATATTGTGTAACGTCCATTTTGACTATTTAATAAAGTAAAACCTGACACGACTACCTGTAATACCATATGCGTTTCCTAAACTTGAAATATGCAAATGATTTGCTTTTCTCTTTATATGATGGTTTTATGTTGTACATGGAATCATAAGTTCTATGGACCATTTGAACTTCATACCTGACCTTTTTCTTGGCTTTTATACCCATCTGTTACTTCCTTTTTCATTTGTTGGTTGTTAAAAGAATAATAATAATAATAATAATAATAATAATAATAAAAAGTCTATGATGCAATACAATGCAAGAGTGGTTTGAATGTATAAAAAAATAAAGAAAAACTTGTCATTCTTTGGCCACAAAATGTTTAAGTGGTGCCTTTTAAATACATTGTAAATGTTTGACTTTGTTCATTTAGTCAGTGTAAAAACTATGTTAAGTTATTTTTAAACTGGCAATAAACCGTGTTATTAAATGGGTGTGTGTTAGCGCCACAATTTGTCATTTTTTAAGCAAAATGTTAATAGCGAGACTTTTAGGAGTTTTTAATACAAATACTAAATGTAATGTATTTCAGTCATTGCACTCAGGTGCTGTGAGTCTCAGGTGATTGTAGTATGAAGACTTCTGTCAGAAATGTTTAAAACTTCTTTTTGGGTGGATGTAAAACTAGAAAACAAACTACCAAAATTTCTTCAGACTAACAACAGTGTTGACTACCATCACGTTTTCAAGATGATACTGTTTTTAATATTTCACTTGATTCATTGTACGCATTTACATGCTTTTCTAATGATAGCGACAAATTACTTCCACTGTGTTTGCATAAGGTGGAGTGACGGAAAAAAAGGCAGGCAAATGCCATTCCTGTAGGTCTGAGAGTTATTTTCCGCCAGGGCGAGGATCCAAGCAGTAATGAGATCTGGAGATGTCTTCAAGCTAGCAAGCATATTGGGCATTCCTTAATGTAGTGCTATTTTTGTTTAGGTTAACTCCTCAGAGGTTAGAAATCAACATAGAAATAAGCAAATAATCGCATTATAGCTTAACACAAGCTCAATTTCCATTCTGATGATGAATCATTTTTCATGTACAAATTTGTTTACAGAGATAACCCAACATTTTATTTATGGTTTTAGTTGTGTGTGTGTGTTTTATGTCCTTTTTATTTATTGTTTTTGGCTTTTGTGTTTTAGCCTGGATTTTTAAAATGCTTTCAATTTCCAGTGTTAAGTGTACTTTATTAAAAATAATGGGTTTCTTTAAGTCTTTGAGAGGGCGGACATATATTATTATATCATTATCAGTGTACTGCTTGAAAGTGGTCTCAAAACAAACAATATTATCATTTATCACAATAATTTCTGGAACGATTTTTTTGTCCAGCAAATTTTGTTATGTCCGGCTTACTTTGGTCATTTTTATTCAACTGAGACAATTCCTACAAATGTAGAAACTGTTTAGGAAACCCTATTTAAGTCAAACTGATGGGAACAATCTCCAACAAACCAGAACACATTACGTACATGTTCCTATTTCATTACGTAAATGCTTTAAAAATAACTTAAGCTACAGGATGAAGAAGCTGCTGCTGCTTGTTCTCACCTTCTCGGGTGAGTTTCTGCAGAAAGCCACATAAAAAACAGTTTTGGGTAAGAAAATGTGGACATTTTTAGTCATTTTTTAAACTCCCTTGTCCAGTGGGGGTTTATGTTCTGTCTACCAACCTGTTTCGAGAGTACCACTACATGAGCACCCCCAAGACGTGGGCTGAAGCTCAGCGGTACTGCAGAGAGATGTACGCCGACCTGGCCACCGCAGACAGCCCGGAGGAAAACAACAGACTGCTCCAGAAAGTTCAGGAACCTGAAAAATTTGCCTGGATCGGGCTTTCTACGACATGGCGAACTGGAAGTGGGCAATGGCAGACGAAGATTTTAACCATGAAGATTTTAGCAACTGGAAAAACGGTGAGCCTAACAATTTAGGCTCCAAAGAGGTGTGTGCGGTGATTACACGAACTGGGCTTTGGCGAGATGAGATTTGTGACACAGAGCGTCCTTTTATAAGCTTCCACGGTAATATCTTTGGGTTTCTTCAACAAAGTTTAGTTACTAAAAGGCCGAGTACAACTTCTGCTCCCTGACATCTGTCTCCACAAAAGCATAGTAAAAATAAAAAATGCTTTTGACTTCAGTGGAAACATAGGTCCAGTCAGAAGTTTGCTGCATACATCAAGGGCAGGAACGCCACATTAACTTCGGGCTTTGAATGATTTATTTGGACGGTTCTTTTATCAGGATGGAAGGATGATGCAACAAACAACTTCTCTGAATTAAAGCTAATGCTCACATATATTTTTTTCAGTATTCTACGAAGTGCTTTTGTTGCATCATCCCTCCAGCCTGGTAAAAGAGCCGTTCAACTAAATCATTAAAAGTCCACATGTAATGTGGCCTTCACGCCGGTGACGCACACGCAGACATCTGAGGTTTGCAAGGAAGATAGGTGAAAACATTTCCATATTTTGTCACATTACAACCACAAACTTGGACACATATTTCATTGGAATTTGATGGGAAAGACCAGCACAAAGTGGCATACGATTGAGAAGTAGAAAGATTATACATGAACATCTGACAGAGCAGTGGTCAATCCATCATCAGAAAATGGAAGAACTGCAGAACTATCATCGAGAATCCAATTTAAAGAAGCTTAAGCATGTATGTTCTTCTTGGGTTTATTTCTGCTTACAGAACAGGGCCGCTCAAAATACAATTTAGTGGAAACCGTTATGTTTTGGAACGATCCCAAGAACTACTGTCGGTCCCACTACACTGACCTCATCACGGTGAGGAGCATGTCTGAGAACGATGAAATCCACCCACTGATTGAGACGAACTACTGGATCGGCCTTCACAGAGCTCTCTGGGCTAACTGGTCTGACCTTACCCCAGTTCACTTCACCAACTGGGAGATGGGGCAGCCCGACAACAACGGCGTCACCAACATGACTTCCTGTGCTGCCATGAATACGAGCACCGGAACGTGGTGGGATGTTGACTGCAGTGAAAAGCATGAGTTCATCTGTCAGACTCTGATTCCATCCAGTAGGAGGTTGGAGCTGCGCTTCCAGTCCGAGGCCGACCTGAACGACCCCGACGCCCAGCAGCAGATTTTACAGCAGCTACAGGAAGCCTGGATCCGTTTGATCGTTTTATATATGTTATTATAATATACACTGACCTCATCACGTTGAGGGGCATAATATATGTTATTAGGATTAAACGTGGTAGACCAACATAAAAAGACAGAACATGATAGAAAAGTGACACAAAGCTTGTTTCACTTGATTTTACTTAATTTTGGAGTCTGAACACAAATGCACACAATTACTTGAACAAAATTTTGGAAACAAGGTATTTTCCTTCCACTTCCTAATTACACAATACATTGTGTTGGTCTGTCACAAAATACCAACAAAATATGTTAAAGTTCGTTTAACTAATGCGCTTAGCTGAAGAAAAAAAAACAACAACCTGGTAAGATGAACTCTCAAGAGACATAAGCATACTGGTGGTAATATAAGTAAATGTAACACTCAGGGTTTCCCCCAGACCAACGGGACTCGCCACGTAGCCCTGGAGGTCAGCTGGGAGACAAACGGAACTCGCCACGAAGCCCTGGAGGTCAGCCCGGAGACCTGCCGGACTTGCTATGAAGCCCTGGAGGTCAGCCCGGAGACCTGCCGGACTTGCTATGAAGCCCTGGAGGCAGGCCAGGAAACCGACAGGTCCTGCAACGAAGCCCTGGAGGTCATCCGAGAGACTAAAGGGACTCGCCACAAACCCCTGGAGGTCGGCCGGGAGACCTATAGGATTCGACAGGAAGCCCTGGAGATCAGCTGGGAGACCAACGGGATTTGACACAAAGCCCTGGAGGTCAGCCAGGAGACCAACGGGATTTGACACAAAGCCCTGGAGGTCAGCCAGGAGACCAACGGGATTCAACACGAAGCCGTGGAGGTCGGGCAGGAGACCGACAGGACTCGCCTCAAAGCCCTGGAGGTCAGCTCGGAGGCCAGCGGGACTTGCTATGAAGTCCTGGAGGCAGGCCAAGAAACCGACAGGACCTGGAACGAAGCCCTGTAGGTCGCCCGAGAGACCAAAAGGACTCGCCACAAAGCCCTGGAGGTCGGCCGGGAGACCTATAGGACTCGACACAAAGCCCTTGATGTCAGCCGGGAGACCAGCAGGACTTGTTATGAAGCCCTGAAAGCAGGCCGGGAAACCGACAGGACACGCAACGAAACCCTGGAGGTCAGCCCGGAGACCAGTGGGACTTGCTAAGAAGTCCTGGAGGCAGGCCGGGAAACCGACAGGACCCGCAACAAAGCCCTGGAGGTCAGCGGGCAGACCTACAGGACCCGCAACAACCCTCTCGTTCACCAGGACAAACCCCAATGTACAGGCGCCGAGATGAGGGGCAACAACTATGCCCACTCCTATCTGGTGCCTCTCACCATGGGCAACTCCAGAGTAGAAGTATGTCCAGCCCCTCTCAAGGAGACTGGGTCCAGAACCAAAGCCATGCGTCAAGATGAGACTGACTATTTCTAGCCAGTGGAGGCCTAACTAAAACAAAAACAAAACTAGAGTTCATAATATAAAATAAGTGTCTGATTACCTGGCGACAAAGGAGATTAGAGTCTGATTGTCTGGTGGTGAGGGAAGACTCGAGTTCGATGGCATCAAGTTCCCATACCTCCGCAGTTCTGCGGGCCTCAAGCTCTCCTGCCAACATCTTTCAAGCGATTAGCTCTTCCACCATCAACCCCCAAGTGTCAAGCTCCTCTGACACCGCAGTCCTGTTGTCCTCAAGCTTTTCTGCCACCGACAATCACGTATGAAGCCTGGAGCCCTCACGACACTTCTTTATTTAGAAGTACCATGGTTGAACCCAGTACCTCAGATTGTCTGTTTCGAACATTTTCAGAAGTGTATCGGTGAAGCCTCTGACCACATGTCTGAATATAGATGGCAGCTCCTGTGGCTGGTCTGAAACCGACTAGTTGTCTTCGTGGGTTTCCTCTTCAGATGGCTGCTGGTTCTGCTGCTCCTCTCTGTCCCTCAGCCTTTGGTTCAGCTGTTCCACTTCAAGCTGCAGATCAGTATTTGTACGCTCCAAGGTGGAGTTTTGCTGCTCAAAGGCGAGGCTTCTCTGCTGCAGGACAATACGATTCACTTTCAGGGCATTGTTTTCCTCCTCCAAGATGTTATTTACCTGGCTGACGATGTTGTTCTCCTCCAGCAGTTCGTTGTAATCTTCCTCCAGTTCGGTGTTTATCTCCTCCAAGGCATTGTTGTCTCGCTCCAGGGCATCGCTTTTCTGCTCCAAGGTGATGCTTCTCTGCTCCAAAGTGGTGTTTCTCTGCTCCAAGGTGGTGCTTTTCTGCTCCAAGATGGTGCTTATTTGCTCCAAGACGGTGCTTTTCTGCTCCAGGGTGGTGTTTTTCAGCTTCAGGGCAATGTTCTCCTCCTCCAGGGCATTGTTCTCCTGTTCCAAGACGGTGTTCTCCTGCTCCAGTGCGACATTTATCAGCTCCAAGGTGGTGTTGTTCTCCTTTAGAGTTCCGTTTACTTCAAACAGTTTTTTTAATTCCTCATCTTTTTCCCGAAGCAGCTCGTCTTTTTCACGTGCTGCTTGTTCTATGTTCGTAACGTGAATCTTCAGCTCCTCAGCTGCTTTAATCAGAGTTTGTCTCTCAATAGATGTTATGCTGACTTCTTTCAAGATGCCTTCGAGCTTGTCTGTCTCTCTAGCCAAGGTCAGTTGTGATTCATTCGAATGAGAAGACGACGCCTTACTGCTCTCATTCATTCTTGATCCTTTAAGTCTGGACAAATTTCAAAAACTGTTCAATGTTTTCCTTTATTTATTTGTTAGGAATTGCCTTTTTATCTTGAAAAGCTTTCATATTCAATCTCTTGTTAGGAGACAATTCTCTTTGTGACATCAATTTGCGTGATGTCACAAACTGATGTCACTACCTCAACAGAACAACTAGAAAACTACTGAAGTTTGAATGAAAACAAACTTTAAGGCTGAATGCAGCTCGGCTTAGCTGATGGCCATTGCAGACAGTTCAGCTGGTAATATATCACCAAGGCTGAAATCCGCACTTGGGAGACAGCAGCTCTTGAGGACAATGGACTGGACAGCAGGGTGCGAGGACCAACTGTCAAAAGGAAACATTGTGCCTGAAAACAGAAGAAGGGGAAATGGGTGGGCGTGTTGACCCAGCTGATGCCTAGGAAGCCACCAATTCCGACTCTCTTTCTGGCCAATGTCCGCTCACTGGGTAAGAAAGTGGATTTGTTAGATCTGAGGTTAAGAGTTTCTGCAGAGATGAAGAACTGTGCCATTCTTTGCCTAACGGACACCTGGCTTAACAGCAGCATGCCAGACTTTAGCCTTCCAGATTAACGGTCGTCAGTTATTCCAAGCAGACCGTGACCAACGGTCAGGAGAAACACGGGGAGGAGGACAATGTATGTAAGTGAATGAATGTTGGTGTACGAACTGTGGACTGGTTAAAAGCTGTCAGCCATACCATCTGCCTCAGGAGTGTGTTCGTCACCACTGTTTACATTCCGTCGGGTGAAGCATCGAAGGAGCTCTATGACACCATTAGCTCACTGCAGAAGAAGCACCCGGAGGCATTTTATGTGGTTGCAGGGGACTTTAACCATGTGAAACTGACGGACACTCTGCTCAGTTTTTACCAGCATGTCATCCTTCTTACACTCTGGATTGTGTGTACACTAACATTCACGGTGCGTACAGAGCTCTTCCTCGCCTCCATCTTGGCCAGCATATCGTCCGCTGATGACACGGATTAGGCCAAGGAAGAAGACAGTCCCTGTGTGGCCCAGGGATGCAGCCTATGAGCTCCAGGACTGTTTTCAGTCCACAGATTGGCAGGTCTTCAGAGAGGTGACTTTCTCACTCTTTGGTTACCTAGCAACTCACTGACTCTTTGGTTACCTAGCAACTCACTCACTCTTTGGTTATCTAGCAACAGCCTGTTGAGTCACTTGCACAGCAGCAGTTTCTGGTTTCGCCTCCATTCCTCATAATTGCTTAGAAATAAAAAAAAAAATAATTAAAAAAACATTTTGGTGTGAAAACCATGGATAAAATAGGGAAGCATTCCAAATATTTAAAACAAAAAAACTAATAAAAAAGTATTGATACAGACTGATAAGACGCTATATTCATGATGACCATAATTAGACTATTTTTGTGTTTAAAATCAATTTTAATTAATTATTTCGGATTATTTTCTACGAAACTGAGTTTGATTAGTTAGAATTTAAACACTGAAATTCATGGTTTGGGTAATGTTATCATTAATCAAATCTATATGAGTTATAACAACATTTAATTTCCCTTTGGGATCAGTAAAGTTGAATTTGTATCATTTGNCCTGGAGGCAGGCCAAGAAACCGACAGGACCTGGAACGAAGCCCTGTAGGTCGCCCGAGAGACCAAAAGGACTCGCCACAAAGCCCTGGAGGTCGGCCGGGAGACCTATAGGACTCGACACAAAGCCCTTGATGTCAGCCGGGAGACCAGCAGGACTTGTTATGAAGCCCTGAAAGCAGGCCGGGAAACCGACAGGACACGCAACGAAACCCTGGAGGTCAGCCCGGAGACCAGTGGGACTTGCTAAGAAGTCCTGGAGGCAGGCCGGGAAACCGACAGGACCCGCAACAAAGCCCTGGAGGTCAGCGGGCAGACCTACAGGACCCGCAACAACCCTCTCGTTCACCAGGACAAACCCCAATGTACAGGCGCCGAGATGAGGGGCAACAACTATGCCCACTCCTATCTGGTGCCTCTCACCATGGGCAACTCCAGAGTAGAAGTATGTCCAGCCCCTCTCAAGGAGACTGGGTCCAGAACCAAAGCCATGCGTCAAGATGAGACTGACTATTTCTAGCCAGTGGAGGCCTAACTAAAACAAAAACAAAACTAGAGTTCATAATATAAAATAAGTGTCTGATTACCTGGCGACAAAGGAGATTAGAGTCTGATTGTCTGGTGGTGAGGGAAGACTCGAGTTCGATGGCATCAAGTTCCCATACCTCCGCAGTTCTGCGGGCCTCAAGCTCTCCTGCCAACATCTTTCAAGCGATTAGCTCTTCCACCATCAACCCCCAAGTGTCAAGCTCCTCTGACACCGCAGTCCTGTTGTCCTCAAGCTTTTCTGCCACCGACAATCACGTATGAAGCCTGGAGCCCTCACGACACTTCTTTATTTAGAAGTACCATGGTTGAACCCAGTACCTCAGATTGTCTGTTTCGAACATTTTCAGAAGTGTATCGGTGAAGCCTCTGACCACATGTCTGAATATAGATGGCAGCTCCTGTGGCTGGTCTGAAACCGACTAGTTGTCTTCGTGGGTTTCCTCTTCAGATGGCTGCTGGTTCTGCTGCTCCTCTCTGTCCCTCAGCCTTTGGTTCAGCTGTTCCACTTCAAGCTGCAGATCAGTATTTGTACGCTCCAAGGTGGAGTTTTGCTGCTCAAAGGCGAGGCTTCTCTGCTGCAGGACAATACGATTCACTTTCAGGGCATTGTTTTCCTCCTCCAAGATGTTATTTACCTGGCTGACGATGTTGTTCTCCTCCAGCAGTTCGTTGTAATCTTCCTCCAGTTCGGTGTTTATCTCCTCCAAGGCATTGTTGTCTCGCTCCAGGGCATCGCTTTTCTGCTCCAAGGTGATGCTTCTCTGCTCCAAAGTGGTGTTTCTCTGCTCCAAGGTGGTGCTTTTCTGCTCCAAGATGGTGCTTATTTGCTCCAAGACGGTGCTTTTCTGCTCCAGGGTGGTGTTTTTCAGCTTCAGGGCAATGTTCTCCTCCTCCAGGGCATTGTTCTCCTGTTCCAAGACGGTGTTCTCCTGCTCCAGTGCGACATTTATCAGCTCCAAGGTGGTGTTGTTCTCCTTTAGAGTTCCGTTTACTTCAAACAGTTTTTTTAATTCCTCATCTTTTTCCCGAAGCAGCTCGTCTTTTTCACGTGCTGCTTGTTCTATGTTCGTAACGTGAATCTTCAGCTCCTCAGCTGCTTTAATCAGAGTTTGTCTCTCAATAGATGTTATGCTGACTTCTTTCAAGATGCCTTCGAGCTTGTCTGTCTCTCTAGCCAAGGTCAGTTGTGATTCATTCGAATGAGAAGACGACGCCTTACTGCTCTCATTCATTCTTGATCCTTTAAGTCTGGACAAATTTCAAAAACTGTTCAATGTTTTCCTTTATTTATTTGTTAGGAATTGCCTTTTTATCTTGAAAAGCTTTCATATTCAATCTCTTGTTAGGAGACAATTCTCTTTGTGACATCAATTTGCGTGATGTCACAAACTGATGTCACTACCTCAGCAGGACAACTAGAAAACTGCTGAAGTTTGGATAAAACTTTACAGCTGAATGCAGCTTTGCTTAGCTGATGGCCATTGGAGACAATTCAACTGGTAATATATCACCAAGGCTGAAATCCGCACTTGGGAGACAGCAGCTCTTGAGGACAATGGACTGAACAGCAGGGTGCGAGCACCAACTGTCAAAAGGAAACATTGTGCCTGAAAACAAAAGAAGGGGAAACGGGAGGACGTGTTGACCCAGCTGATGCCTAGGAAGCCACCAATTCCGACTCTCTTTCTGGCCAATGTCCGCTCACTGGGTAAGAAAGTGGATTTGTTAGATCTGAGGTTAAGAGTTTCTGCAGAGATGAAGAACTGTGCCATTCTTTGCCTAACGGACACCTGGCTTAACAGCAGCATGCCAGACTTTAGCCTTCCAGATTAACGGTCGTCAGTTATTCCAAGCAGACCGTGACCAACGGTCAGGAGAAACACGGGGAGGAGGACAATGTATGTAAGTGAATGAATGTTGGTGTACGAACTGTGGACTGGTTAAAAGCTGTCAGCCATACCATCTGCCTCAGGAGTGTGTTCGTCACCACTGTTTACATTCCGTCGGGTGAAGCATCGAAGGAGCTCTATGACACCATTAGCTCACTGCAGATGAAGCACCCAAAGGCATTTTACATGGTTGCAGGGAACTTTAACCATGTGAAACTGACGGACAGTCTGCTCAGTTTTTACCAGCATGACATCCTTCTTACACTCTGGATTGTGTGTACACTAACATTCACGGTGCGTACAGAGCTCTTCTTCGCCCCCATCTTGGCCAGCATATCGTCCGCTGATGAGACGGATTAGACCAAGGAAGAAGACAGTCACTGTATGGCCCAGGGATGCAGCCTGTGCGCTCCAGGACTGTTTTCTGTCCACAGATTGGCAGATCTTCAGAGAGATGACTTTCTCACTCTTTGGTTACCTAGCAACTCACTGACTCTTTGGTTACCTAGCAACTCACTCACTCTTTGGTTATCTAGCAACAGCCTGTTGAGTCACTTGCACAGCAGCAGTTTCTGGTTTCGCCTCCATTCCTCATAATTGCTTAGAAATAAAAAAAAAAATAATTAAAAAAACATTTTGGTGTGAAAACCATGGATAAAATAGGGAAGCATTCCAAATATTTAAAACAAAAAAACTAATAAAAAAGTATTGATACAGACTGATAAGACGCTATATTCATGATGACCATAATTAGACTATTTTTGTGTTTAAAATCAATTTTAATTAATTATTTCGGATTATTTTCTACGAAACTGAGTTTGATTAGTTAGAATTTAAACACTGAAATTCATGGTTTGGGTAATGTTATCATTAATCAAATCTATATGAGTTATAACAACATTTAATTTCCCTTTGGGATCAGTAAAGTTGAATTTATATCATTTGAAGGCAAACTTTTACCAAGTTTTTTTTTTTTGTCCAGTTTCTAGTGAAAATATCTTTGTACACTTAAAATAAGACAAAACTGATTAATAAGCAACTTTTGAGCAAGATATATAAGCTTGTTTAAGTAAATAATTCCTTAATATAAATTAAAACATCTACTAGTTCCACTGGTGGAATATTTTATTTATAATATGAAATGTTATGTGAAATAATCTGATGATGTAAGGAATTAAACAAATAGATCAGTCAGTCTTTAAACAGAAAAATAAAACAGATTTAAAGCTCTGACATCTCTATATTTCCTCCTTCCGTAGCACAGAAGGCTCCAATAGTTGAGTATTTATCAGAGCTAGCTTGGTAAATCTGGCTTATCGTTGTCAACATTCTCCATCAAAATGAGAAAATTGACACTTGGCATGTTCCATAATTTAAAAAAAACAATTGAGCTTAAAGACATATCCAGGAAATATCCGGTCATTTTCTCTGTTTTTCTATCATACCATTAAGCTGACAGCTCCCTCAATCTACTTGCATCAGCCTGTAAAGAGACCAGTGTTCAGACCTACTTCTCCCCTGTTCAAACACGCCGTGTTCGAAAGGTTCCAATCATCACGAGTCCGCGCAGTCAAGAAATTTAGTTTAATTCCTATAAATCTTATCAGGAGGGTACCAAAGATCCGTGCTATTTCGTTCATAACCAAAAATATGCACCAACAAGCAAAATCACATCTCTAAATGTGATATTTTCATTGATTATTAGCAAACATGTCTGGGGAAAAATTTTCACACAGAGCAAAAAACTGGTTTGTTAAGTGAGAAAATATTTGACCATCAACTACAACATAAAATGAAACGTGGTTTTAAAACGTTTATCTTCCAATAAAACAAAAATCTGAGCAGTGTGGCATGCATTTGTACTTTGCTTCACCCATCTTCCCGCTAAATATAAATGCAACACTTTCCTGAACGTTGCAAGATTTGTGAAATTCATGTATTCTTATACTTCAACTGTTGCATCTCTGTTGCTGTTGCTGGAGAGCGAACCAATCACACAGCTGGCGCCTAGCTGCGGTTGCCTCGCGCTGAAGCTGCTTTACCTCAACGCGGATCCCGCGCGCCTCCTTTCACTCAAACTGGACACGGGCTGACCGGTATGGATATTTCCATCAGCCCAGTGTGGGTAGTTATTTTTCTTTGGAGAACTCTATATCTTTGTTTTTTTATTTTTTATTTTACATGATGTAATCTTGAAGTCTATACATCTTTTCTGGGATGTTCACAGACGGACACTAGGAGGCGCTAGAGTACTTGCCATTTTTCCTCCGGACAAAAAAAGTGCCCCTGTGAAATATTTATTTTATGCCCAAGACAGCATATAGATATTAATTTGAAATAGACAAAAGATGTATAATACACTAGAGCTAAGTCACCTGGTGGTTCCCCTTTTTCCAAATGTCTGTGCACCTATCAATAAGAAAGTAACCACCTTGTAATGGTTGATTTTACAAGATAAAGGACACACTTGTCCTTGTTTTGTAATTCATTTTTCTACAAGATTCACGAGATCCATGTTTTAACTTTTTTTTTAATCTAGTGGTGCTTAGCATGATAAAAGTTGTGAGATTAAATGTCCTTTTATCCGTTTCAGTGGAAAGAGCATTTTCTTTTTCCTATATTTGCTTCTAACAATAACTCATGTGCATCTCTGTTACATTTTTCCATTTAATTTTGAAATATTCAAAATAATGTTTGAAGGTCAGAAAGGTTCAAAAGAAATTGTTGAATGTTCAAAAATAACACAAACTGCCTTTGGAACAGGTGGAATACCTATCATTTAGAAATCAAACCACGTACATCTTGGGCTTTTCCTGTTTAATTTGTCTTGAGTTTTATCTTTATACAGGATAATTATGGCAAATGTACTTTCAACTGACTGATCAACGTTCTTTGTTGCCATGATACGCGTGTGATAATCGTGTGGTGTAAGAGCGGAAATACTATCTAAGGAGTTGTTTGGCGGAAAAAAGACACTGGCGCCTCGGCGAAGACTTTGGCTTCGCACCAGGTCAACCTGACCGAATTCTTTCCTTCCATTTGCGTGCAAAGCGCAAATGGAGCCAGAATTTACTGGAAAGGATGTCTGTTTGTGCAAGATAAAATCAACAATTTGAGATAAATTATACTATTCAGCAATTCTGAAATGGAGCAGATGTTGAGTTCGTGAGGTCCAAAATATTTTAAAGGTCGCCCAATACACACTCAGTATGAAGCGTGCCAGAATCTTTCTGCAAAACAACAGTTGCACGCCATTGGTTGAAACTTTCCAACACACACTGATGAAGATGAGAAGGTATAAAATAGGTTGATGGTAAGACTTCGAGGAGATTTTTTGTGACAAGACGATGACGATGAAGATTTTGTACTGAACTGAAGAAACTGTAACGAGGAATCCGTGGAAGTGTAATAAATCTCCAGCTCGTCTATGGCCTAGCAGCAAGAACTACGTCTCTGTGCGTTATTTCCCTTACTTAGATATTTAAGAGTATAGCCACCTTTCTAATCCTCAATAGTGGCTACAAGATACTTCACCTTGTGTACCGTCTTCTGAAACAGCTTGTAAGCAAATAAAGATCTTCTCTCTTTGACTCACTTACTTCTAATAAAGAAAATAAAAACATCCTCATTACTTATATCCAAGCGCACAAATTTGGAAAATGGCTAGATATGCAAGCACATTTTATATGATTCAGTGGAGTGTGACGCAGCGTTTCTGTTCAAAATCAATAAATCCATAAACATTTGTATTTTATGGCTCAGTTACTCAGATTGGTCGTCTCAAACTGTGTTGATGTCAGCGATTGTGAAACGATGATGAAACAAAGGAGCTCCATGAGGAAATGCACTCTAAAAATATAAACTGTGGAACAAAATAACATCCAAACAACAACTGCACTTGTTGCACTTTTAATCTAGAGCAGATTTAAAAGGTACATTCATCTGAAAAACAGTGGAAAAGGAAAAAGAACATGATAATGTGAGTCCAGGGACAAAGTTATTCCAAATACTTACTAGATTAAGAGATAGACTGCCGTTCTCTAACATTTTCCACAAAACAGAGAAATCAATCGATATGAATCGTCCCTTTCTGACCTTCTTGAAGGGTTTCTGTCACTGCAACATTTCCTTCTGCTTGTACTTAAGGGGCCTGATGAGTGTAAGATGCTCACATCTCTATATAAATATGCCTTGCAAAAGTGTTTACACCCCGTTAATATTTGTACATCTTTTGCGACATATTGGACTGCCCATGTGGCAGAATAACTCAATCTAGTGCATAATGAAGTGGAAGGTGAATGATACGTGGTTTTCAGTATTTCTTACAATAAAAATCTGGAAGTGTAAATCTGTAAAAATCTGTGAACCCAATTATTATACAGTCCACCTGTATGTAATTTAGATGATTAATGCCTCGGAGGTTTGTTAAGAGAATATTAGTGAACAAATGGCATTAAGAAGACCAAGAGGAAGAGCATACAAATCAGAGAGAAAGTTTTAAAACAATATTCAAAAACTGGAACGTTTATTGGAGAACTTCTCAGGCCAAAAACAGAAAAATTACAACTCCAAACCTACTAATGTGTGGTACTTAGGCCTAATCTGACAGGCCAAGAAGGAAGATGAGTTCTAACTTAGATTGCCAGGGAGACCACGGCAACAGAGATCCTCAGCTCCATTGGCCAAATCTTTCAATACAACTTTGGCCTTTATGGAGAAGTGGCAAGAAATAAGCTATTAGTTATATTTTCATCCAATGGTCACACAAATTTTAAGCAAACTTTTGAAATTTCTTCAAAAGGAAACCATCTTCTGGTTCGAAGTGAATCAGCCAGGCTACACAAAAGTGTTATTTTGTCAGATGTAGATGCTACCTATGGTTGTATTAAACAAGACACACATCTTACCAACTAGCATGAAACACACATTCCACAAAAAATGAGAAAGTTCTTACGTCCAGTTCAATGTTTGGGCTTAGAAATTTCTCAGACTTCCGTGCCTCTGGTAAGGTATAGACCTACCAGTGGATGGGGGTGACCCACCATCCCAGCCAGGACTGACTTTCACGTGACACTCTGAATTTCCTTGTGTTTTGTAGAAACTCTCTGAGATTAGCCTCAAATTTCAGAGTTTTTCTCGCAAATTTGAGACTTTTCAAACTCAGAAATCCCCTCATTTTTTCTAGAAAATTTCAAAGATTAATCTCAAAAATTCTAAGTTTCTTGAAGGAAATTTACTCCTCTTTTTTACCCATCTACAATGGCCCTAGTATGCCGTCATAGAGAATAAGTGCATGAACTTACAGACGTCCCAGAGAAAGCTTTAACAATTATTAAACAAATGGAACATAGACAAACAAAACGAGGACATTAGTTTATCTTGCCACCGTGCCCAATGAGGTACTGTAGAAGATGAAAAAGAATCTCAAGAGTGGTATCTCCATAACAACCATTTATTTTACAACTTCTTTAGATGTCTCTCCCTGGGTGCCAATAAATGCTCTCATATGCTGTATATAAAACGGCTCAGATTACACTCTGGTTTATGAGGCGATAGAGGATAAAGTACATTCAATAAGCTTTTGTTAGCATGGAGGTGACAAGACTACAAAGTCGTCACCCCACCTGAACCATGGTGGTCGACCAAAAATCTGCCCACTAAATCAGTTTAGATCACCAGTCGCCATAGTGATGCCATAAAATGAAGCATCAAAGGATCATAAACAGAAACGTTTAAGCTTGTCAAGTCTAGAGTAAGCAGTTTTTTTTTGTTTTTGTTTTAACAGGCTGCTGTTTTTTTGTTGTTGTTTTTTTTGTCTTTTTGACCCGTATCTGTATGTCCGTCATGTGTTGGCAGGTATCGGTGCCGTCCATGAGTATTCAAAATGACAGTCAGTCACACAGGGTCTCTCTCTCTGTCTCCCTCTACATAAGTGTACACATCCCCTCCCCTCACACACATACACACACAGATAAATAGAGAGGAATACAGGAGCTGCAGCGTGACAGTAATTCAGCCGTGCCGTCGGCTGGTGCGAGGCCATCTCTGGCAACACCCTAAATGAGTTCTCATGTCCCCCACGGCAAGATGAAGCACCTCTGATAAAGCTGAGCTGCGAACCTCGGCTTTCTGCCACCTAACTGCAACTAAATCACAGTCCACCTCCTGCACTCGCTGTCAGGTCTGGGTGCAATGGGAGGATGAAAAAAAAAAAAAAAAAGGAGGATGCAATAAAATATCTTGGCTAACAGTGTGGGGTTATGTGTGTGCAAGAATATTACTGTAAAGAGATTTTGTCACAAATTCAGTTCAGTCTACCTATACTGCACCAATTCACAAGAAATATCTTTTGAGGACACTGTACAAATGAAAAAAGTTAATTAAATCCAATTACATATACACATTACAATTGATCCAAGTTATCAAACATTATTCATTTTGGTTCAAACATTTTCTATTTAATCAAACCCTGCAAAATTGTGCAAGTTGAAATTTTAAAATTAAATGTGCTTAAGGGAATTTAAAAGAAACTCACATTTTTTGTTACAGTTTTTGCGTTAGGATGAGGTGGTGTTTCTGCCATATATAAATAGATGCTTCGTAAAACTCCAAAGGAAACACTTATTTCGCATCTCCCGAGTAACGTGACCAACTGTTAATACTGACAAAGGCAAATAAGCTGGGTGCATTTGAGAACATTTTAACAACATAACAGTGATACAACAGATTCGATAGCTGTAACGGGCCTGTTACTCATGTCAATCGCAAATCAAACTTCGACAAGAGTCCTCTAACAAGATGACACGTTTCTGTGTTGTTGGAGGTCAAAAGAAAGATGGCACCCAAAGAAATGGTGCATATCTAAAACCAAAATATACACTACATTGCTAAATGTTTTCACGAATCATGGACCTGAGAGACATCCATTTATTAATCCATGGGGTTCAAATATGAAAAAGTTGAGGCCATCTCTTACAAAAGCAGATCCCCACACCATAATCCCCTCAGCACCAAACTTTACACTTGACACGTTGCCTTGAGGCAAGTACCGTTATTCCGGCTACTTTCATGGATCCATTGGCTTTCCAGACATAAGAGTCGTGATTTGTCACTTCGGAGAACACATCTGCACTGTTCTAGAGTCCAGTGTCTCTAGAAGGCAGCAGATGCCTTTGCGTTGCACTTGGTGCTGCAAGGCTTGAAAGTAAGGGCCATGAAAAGCCATTCCATGAAGCCCTCTATGCATTGTTCATGAGTTGATCACTAACCACATGAAGTTTGGAGGTCTGGAGACATCGATGGCAGAAAGTTGGCACCTTCAGCCATAAAACACCTGATGATTGGATGGCTGAATAAAACCTTTTAGCAATATAGCACAAACTGCTTAAAAAAATCATACAAAAATTGGCGGGACATCTTACATCTGGAAAAGGGGCTTACTCCATTGCAGATCGGTGATCGGGCTACTGATAGTAGTATGGCTACATCAAATTACATAAAGTTGTTTTCGTTTTTCTAGAGCAGTGCCTTCATGTACTATGAATATGGACATACCAGAATACTTGACTATGTGTACTTATTATCTGCAGCAGCTTGTACTTTTTTAATAATCTCTGAAAGCAAATAAAAAAGACTTCTAATCATTGTGTCCTTTACTCAACACAATGCTATTAAAAATAATTTTCATTGCCTGTAGTCAGACAAACAGATTAGAAAAACCCGAGCAGACAGATTTAATGAGACTCATTCGACCATTACGTACCTTCTGTTTGAAATCTATAACCCTATAAACATTTTATGAATCAGTTACTCAAAGTGTTTATCTCAAACTGTTTTAATGTCGACGATGGTGAAATGATGATGAAACAAAGGAGTCTACCAGACAACGTATTTCATAAATAAACCCCAGAGATCAGGGTGCAGTGCTTGGCAGTGGAAACCAGTGGCAGCTGGTGAAAACCATTTTTGGTGGGGTTGACGTGCCAATAGATTTCCCTTCCAAACCCAGCACAGGGATTGAAATGAACAGTAGGGAAATTCTTTATACAGCAAAATAACATGTTGAATTTGCTAAAAGCAAATGGTCGGTTCAGTAACTTCCAAGATACTGTATACTGAATTTTATCATTAAATCAGTGTCGACAGCCAACACAGAATCAGAATCATAACTGTAAAAAACAGCAAACTAATTTGAGAAGTTTAACTTTTAAACAAACAAGCTAAATTTTAAT